>NC_090741.1:38956550-38959050 GCF_036898095.1 Palaemon carinicauda | reverse complement strand
TTTTTTTCAAATTCAAGCAGACGAAACGGCACTGTTCGTTGGTCCTTTCACCTAAAAGTTTATCTTTTTGAAAGAATTCGGTGATATCTGTTCTCAGAACGTAATATGTTCTCAGAACGAATTATATCAATTTTATTTTATTAAAACTGTCTTAGGGAAGTAAGTATACGCCTCCGAATCTTTTATTTTTTTCCAAATTCAAGCAGACGAAACGGCACTCTTTGTTGGCCTTTACGCCGAAAAGGGTGATCCATTTAAAAGAATTCGCTGAAATCTGTTCTCAGAACGAATGATGTTAATATTATTTTATCAAAATAGTCTTAGGGAAATAAATATACGCCTCAGAATCTTTCATTTATTTAATTTTTCCAATTTTAAGCTGACGAATTGTTCATCTTTGGTCGTCGAAATTCAAGACAAAACATTTTCTGGTTATTAGTGACAAAAGAGTTTTTTTCTGATAAATTCATGTACCATAATACTGGTTTAATAATGGAATATAGGGCGTGGCTATAAACACATATTATAAAGAGTTTTTTTTAAAATTAATTTCATTTACCATAACACTTGTTTCATAATGGAATATAAGGCGTGGCTATAAAAACATTTTTTTTATCAATTTCAGTTACCATAACACTGGTTTAACCATTCAATATAGGGCGTGATTATAAAAACATATTATAGAGTTTTTTTTTATTAATTTCAGTTACCATAACAATGGTTTACTAATGAGATATAGGGCGTGGCTATAAAAACATATTATAAAGAGTTTTCTTTGATTAATTTCATTCACCATAACACTGGTTTAGTAATGGAAAATAGGGCGTGGCTATAAAAACATTATAACGAGTTTTCTTTAATTAATTTCATTTACCATATCACTGGTTTAGTAATGGAAAATAGGGCCTGGCTATATACAGTAGACGTATTATAGTAAGAGTTTTTTTTTTTTTTTTTTTTTTTTTTAATTTCATATACCATAACACTGGTTTACCTATGAAATATATGGCGACACTATAAAGATGTATTATAGACAGGTATCACTGTCGAATCATTTACATCCCTTATTGATCCTATATACAAAAAGACAGTCATAAGTCTACACTGATATACAGACAGACAGGAAGTCAGAAAAGAAAGTAGAGGAGATAGCCGGATAGAAAGCTTATTACACAAGCAGGAAATGAGACAAACAGAAGAGCAGATACTTAGTGAGGAAGAGAAAACCGTAATTAAATATTCCAGCGATGACCAAGTTGTGTAATGATCTTCATAATCGAGTAGTTTAATCGGTAGAACTTCAAAAGTTCAAACTTGCAGCAAATATTTTTATATTGAACAGGCTGACATAAGTCTTTTTATAGTATGTATATGAAACATCTGTTTTAATGTTGTTAATGTTTTTAAAATATTTTATTTTTTTACGTTTCATGTAGTTTATTTATTTCCTTATTTCCTTTCCTCACTGGACTATTATTTCTTGTTGGAGCCCTCAGGCTTATAGCATCCTGGTTTTACAACTAGGGTTGTAGCTTAGCCAATAATATTAAGGATAATAATGATGATAGATAAAGGTAGACAGGCTGTGATGGGGAAAGACAGACAATGCTGTCATACGGACAGACAAACAGACAGATATAAACATAATACAAGTAACCATAGTTCTTATATTATTTGGGATTTGATGTCTGGAAGTAGCCCAGACCAAGTGGATACAAGGAAGATGTCAAATTAAAAGTCGAATTTGCATGAAATTTATAAAAGAAAGTTTTCATTTTCTTATCAATGCATATTTCATTTTCAATTGATTTTTTTTCCAGTTTTTAATAGATACAATTTTATACAGTATTTTATTTTTCATTTTATTATTTTTCAACTTTCTTAACTTTTCTACTTTCTTATCTGTAACGTTACTCTTATAACCTGGTGATATGTAAATATATATATATATATATATATATATATATATATATATATATATATATATATATATATATATATATATATATATATATAGACATATATATATGTATATATATACATATATATATATATATATATATATATATATATATATATATATAAATATATATATATATGTATATACATACATGTAATATATATATATATATATATATATATATATATATATATATATATATATATATATATATATATATCAATGACGCAGGTGCTCTATTTATGACTATTTATCATTCTTCTAAGTGTACCATCTCTCTCTCTCTCTCTCTCTCTCTCTCTCTCTCTCTCTCTCTCTCTCTCTCACCAACGTTTCATTTCAGATAACTACTGTAGTCCCATCAACTTTCAAAATTTTAGTCTACATTCCCCCCCCCCAAAAAAAAAAATTCTATCATTCATGCCTCCCCCCCCCCCCTCTATCCTTTTTCTCTTCATCCTCCTAACCACAGTGAAGCCCCTGGCGGCCACAGCCTATCCTGATTGAACCCCCTCCTCCCCCCTAACCTCAATGCCCGGT
>NC_090741.1:38947647-38950147 GCF_036898095.1 Palaemon carinicauda | reverse complement strand
TTTTATTGATGTTTATATAGTTTGAATGTGAAATATCCATTTTAATGTATGGATGTTCTTAAAATATTTTATCTTTATTGTTCATTATTTCTCTTGCAGTTTATTTATTTCCTTGTTTCCTCCCTCGCTGGGCTAATTTTCCCTGTTGGAGCCCTTGCTTTTCCAACTAGGGTTGTAGCTTAGCTAATAATAATAATAATAATAATAATAATAATAATAATAATAATCACCTCATCATCACCTCCTACGCCTATTGACGCAAAGGTCCTCGGTTGTTTTTCGTGTGAGTACTAGCAAGTTTGTAAATTCCCATTACTCACAAATGTAAATAATTTCCCATTTATCGACCAGATCTTCACTTTCGAATCTACGCAGATTCTATTTCCTTTATTAAATGTTTCTAAACAATTATCTAATGATATTTTTTTTCATCAATTTAATTCAACTTTAATCTGTAATCAGTAGTTATTAATAGATAGGGTGATTTCGATTCTAGATACAAAACTAGACATCGTCGGTAAAATGTAGTCCTATAGCAGAATCGAAATCAACTTTCATCTTTCTTGACATCCGAATGTTCCAAGCCCGTTTACCCCCAAGGTAAGGTTAAATTTCGAGCACATTTTGCTTTATATTTTTTTGAAACTGCTCTAACAGCCTTAATTTTTGTCATAGAGAGGTCAGGTTGGTCTCATTCTTTTGGAAAATGCCTGAAGTTTCTCAAGAAGTTATCAAAAACATGTATATAACAGTGTTTTACAAGAACGTACCGGTACGTCCTTTGGGGGCGAAAGGGTATGTCACCTTTATTTCAACTTCGTGGCACAGGTTCGAATCCTTGCCCGGTTAGAAGTTTAAGGTTCCATGGTCGTTCATGAGCGGGGCCTCAAGTCAAGCACTGGGGCATCAAAGAACATTCAGCGCTATATGATACAATATGGCACACTATTCTATCTTATTTTTCTTCCTCTTGTTTTGTTATAGTTTTATGTAGTTTATATAGGAAATATTTATTTCAATGTTACTGTTCTTATAATATTTTAGTTTTCCTTGTTTCATTTCCTCACTGAGCTATTTTCCATGTTGGGATGCCTGGGCTTTTAGCATCCTGCTTTTCCAACTAGAGTTGTAGCTTAACATGTAATAATAATAATAATAATAATAATAATAATAATAATAATAATTATTGTTCATGAGCGGGGCTCGAACTGCCGTCCAACAGATTCCGAGACAGTGCATTTCTAACAGGATACCACAATTGGTCTCATGGCAATTGGTCTAATAGATCATTTTGTCTAGACAAAACCAGTCGAATGTTAATTAGTCCAATAGACCAATTGGTCTTAAGACAATCAGCTGATTATATAAAAGTAAAGGACAATCAAAAAGATAGTCAAACAATAAGTTTTCTTTTTATTTTGTAAAAAGTACAAATGTATTTTTTTTATCATATAAGAAAAACGATGTATTTTTATATAAAAAAAAAAAAAGAAATCTTGCTTTTGTACGTAAAAGTAAAAATACATTTTTATAACAAAGTAAAGGCAAATACTTTATCAATAATGAATATATATTCATCATCATCAAAATCATCATCATCAGCCATGACTAGTCCACTGCAGAACAAAGGCCTCAGACATGTCCTTCCACTCCCGTCTGTTTTTGGTCTTTCTATCCCAGTCTATACACACAAATTATCCTAACTCCATCGAGTTCTCTTCCTTCCCCTGCTTCATCTGTAATCTCTAGTGACCCATTCTGTTATTCTTAATGTTCATATACCATCTGCCATTCTTATCATATGTCCTGCCCATATTTATTTCATTTTCTTACTTGTTAGAATATCTGCTACTTTAGTTAGCTCTCGTATACATGTTGGTATATTTGTGTGTCTTAATGTTACTCCTATTATTATTCTTTCCATAGATATTTAAGTTGTAACTAGCTTATGTTCTTGAGCTTTAGTAAGGCTCCCAGTTTCTGATGCATAAGTTAGTACAGGTAGGAGCACCCGACTAAATACTTTTCTTTGTAGAGAAAGTGGCATTTTACATTTCATAATCTCATTTTGTTTGCCAAAGGCTCTCCAACCCATGCTTATCCTTATTTTGATTTCGGTCTGGTGTGTGTGTGTAGATAATATTTTCTCTACATGAAGCGCATCCTCGATTGAACATGAAAAAGAATGTACATAAAAGTAGTGATATTATTTTCAGCTTTCTCTAGTCTCCATATTATGAAGGATACCAAACTTTAACCAAACTATCAAAAATGGAAACTTGCAGGTAGTGTTATTATGTTGAACAGACTGAAATAAGTATCTTTTTTATAGTTTATATATGAAATATCTGTTTTAGTGTTGCTAATGTTTTTAAAATATTTTATTTTAATTGTTCATTACTCCTTATATCGGTTATTCATTTCCTTATTTCCTTTCCTTTGGGTTATTTTCCTTGTTGGAGCCCTTGGGCTTATAGCATCCAGCTTTTCCAAGTATGGT
>NC_090741.1:38912647-38942647 GCF_036898095.1 Palaemon carinicauda | reverse complement strand
GTGTTTAAATAATCTGTTATCTTTAAATTGTCTAGGTAAAAAGTTATATTTAGATTGTCTAGATAAATAGGTATTGTTAAAATGTTTAAATAATCTGTTATCTTTAAATTGTCTAGGTAAAAAGTTGTTTTTAGATTGTCTCGATAAATAGTTATCTTTGAAATGTCTAAATAATCTGTTATCTTTAGATTGTCTAGGTAAACAGCTATCTCTAAAAATGTCTAGGTAATCCGTCATCTTTAGATTGTCTAGGTAAACACATTTCTAAAGTGTCTACGTCATCAGTTATCTTTAGATTGCTTAGGAAAACATTTATCTTTAGAAAAACAGTTTTTTTTAGAATGTCTAGTTGAAATTTGGTGTGAGTATAAACAGTTTCTTCAGGATATTAGATAAACTGATAGCTGTATGTTTTCGAGATAAACAGTTAAGAATTTTTGATAGCGAGAAGTAGAAAAGTTTCCTTTAGAAAATGAATATAAACAGATTCCTAGATGGTTTGTGAATAACCAGCTAGGATAAACAGTTCTTGTGATGACGTCAGGGTGTGCAAATTCTTGTTAGCTTGGAGATAAACAGTTTCTTTTGGGTTAGAAATGTTAATACCTATATTAGAAAAAATATTTCAGGGTGTGAAAATGGTTTTGTAGGTCATATTAGGATAAGCAGTATCCTACAGGATGTGATGATAAATTGTTTCAGTCTTCTATAGAACATCCTACATACAAATGCCAACTTCTTAGTCATCCTGAGTACCATGGCCTCTGGTCCTACTCTATCTAAGGTCTATACTCCATAGAATAAACTCTCCTTATTATCATCAGCATCATTATCATCAGCCGCAAGTAGTCCACTGCAGACAAAGGTCTCAGACATGTCCTTCCACTCCCGTCTGCTTATGGTCTTTCTATGTTAATCTATACCCGCAACTTTTTTTAGCTCGTCAATCCACTGTCTTCTCTTCCTACCCCTGTTCCGTTTGCAATCTCTAGGGATCCATTCCGTTATTCTTAATGTCCATCTATTATCTGTCATTCTCATTATATGTCTTGCCCATGTCCATTCCTTTCTTCTACATATTGTTAGAATATTCTCTTGTTTGCTCTCGTCTCCATGATAGTTTTTTTTTTTTTTGTGTCATTGGGAATAACACTAAGAGAGTAAACTCGAATCTACCATTATATTGTCAGTAGCGAGTAGTGGAAGACAATGAACGGACACTTTCGTCTATTTAAACAAACTTAAAAATGGTTATACCAGATCATTGACAGTAACTGTCCGAGGGAATATGAAGAGACGGTAGTGCCATAGCCTCTGTACCATGGCTTTCCACTGTCTTGGATTAGAGCTCTCTTGCTTGAGGGTACACTCTGGCACAATATTTTATCTGTTTCCTTATTCTTTTGCCTCACTGGGCTATTTTCCCTGTTGCAGCCTTTGGGCTTATTACATCCTGCTTTTCGAACAGGGTTATCGCGTCGCAATTAATAATAATAATAATAATAATAATAATAATAATAATAATAATAGATATCTCCTGAAGTGGGGTGTGGAACTTCCTCAATCATATCCCCGTCCTATTAAGGAAGAAGGTGGTTTAGGGAGGGCGGGGGTGGGGGGGGGGGGGGGTTGTTGATTGAGGAGAGATGGATGGATCCCTCTGTCAATATCGCAATCCCAACTGGTTTATGATCGTTATATAGAAGCCCTCGGTTTATGGTCCTTACAGAGCAACCGTCAACAACGTATCTCGAAAGATACCGCCTACAAGATCCCCCTCCAAATGAGGTTTCGTTCACCTGCTTGACTGATCATTATCCGTTTCCTCGGAGCCGCTGTGAAACGAGCCGATGACAAGAGTGATAAACATCGTGGTAAACATCAAGATTTACATCTGGCGCTGTTGGCGAACTCAGAAAGGTAATGGACTCTATTTCCAGCGATGGGACTTGGTGGATAGATTTTTACTAGATCTGGATTTTATGGTAGTTTCTTCAAGCGTTCCAGACTTAGTCAGCATTGGTGAAATCTTGTGGTCCTCATTTCCAAGTTTTCGTATTTCATTCCAATAGTTTTAAATTGCTTATAGTTTTTTGAAATTATTAATTCACATAAACCAATATATAAAATAGCCTTTAACAAAAACCTTACGATACTTTCTCGTAAAGGTTTAAAGGTTCTTCGTGAATCCATGAATGTCAGAGGCAAGGGACAGTGAGTGATATTGCCCCATCAAGCAGGACAAAGCCTTAGTTTTATTGGAGCTGTGACCAAGTTGTGGATTGATCTTTCTAATCGCATAGTCAAATCGGTAACTTCAAAAGTTCAAACTTGCAAAATGTTTTTATGCTTCACAGGCGGACATAAGTCTTTTTATAGTTTATATATGAAATATCTGTTTTAATGTTGTTAGTGTTTTTAAAATATTCTATTTTAATTGTTCCTTATTTCTTATGTCGATTATTTATTTCGTTATTTCCTTTCCTCACGGGGCTATTTTTCCCTGTTGGAGCCCTTGGTCTTATAGCATCTTGCTTTTCAAACTACGGTTGTAACTTTGCTAATATAAAATAATAATAATAATAATAATAATAATGATAATATACATATGACCAGTGCCCAAGTCCCCCTCTCCATCCAAGCTATGACCAAGGACTGCCAAACTATGGCTGCTGATGACTCGGCAGATATACCTATTGGCTCCCCCAACCCCCTTCCTCAGCTCAAAAGGATGGTGAGGTTGCAGCGACCAAAGGAACTAACGAGTTTGAGCGGGACTGGAACTCCAGTCTGGCGTTCATCAGTCAGGGACGTTACCACATCGAGTTTGAGCTAGCTTTGAAGATATCTTTTAGCCCTCATTTCGAAGTTTCCTTATTTGATTTTGATAATTTTCAATGGGTTACAGTTTTTTTTTTTTTTAAATCAAATGTTGACATAGAACCAACCTATAAAATACATTCTAATTAAACCATTGATGAAAAACAAATAAATCAAGTTTTAAAAGATATAATTATACGTTTAAAAACAGTCAACTGTCATTTTCACGAATAATTTACTATAGTTAAATTTGGCTTAGACATTTTAGGGTGAAATATAGTCCTTAAAAACTAGTTCAAGATTAATTTTTTTTTCTTTTTTATTATTCTTAAATAATTCCTAATGGATTAACTTTAGATTACCTTTCCAAATATATACTTCTTAAGTTGAAAAGTTAACAAACATTAAAATTTCATTTACATAAATGAAAAGTGCTTGAAAAACTGCCAAAAAAAAAAAAATGTAAAGAAGAAAAAATTATAATTTTTCGTTAATATGTTAACTTATAATAGGCTGATTTCTTAAGGAATAAAAATGTGTTGAAGGTCTTAATTTTTTTTTTAAATGAGCCCAATGGCTCCAACAGGGAAAAATATCCCAGTGAGGAAAGGAAACGTGGAAATAATTAAACTACAAAAGAAGTAATGAACAATTAAATTGAAATATTTTAAGAACAATAACAACGTTAAAATAGATCTTTTATATATTAACTATAAGAACTTAAAAAAGAAAAGGAAAGGAAACTCAGTAGGTTGGTCAGATCACCAGCCACCCGTTGAGATACTACCGGTAGAGAGTTATTGGGTCGTTACGATTCACTTTCCCTCTTGCCTACACATTCACCGAATAGTCTGGCCTATTCTTTGCAGATTCTCTTTTGTCTTCATACACCTGACAACACTGAGATTACCAAACAATTCTTCTTCACCCAAGGGGTTAACTGCTGCACTGTAATTGTTCAGTGGCTACTTTCCTCTTGGTAAGGGTAGAGGAAACTTTTTAGCTATAGTAAGCAGCTCTTCTAGGAAAAGGACACTCCAAAATCAAACCATTGTTCCTTGGTCTTGCATAGTACCATAGCCTCCTTACCATGGTCTTCCACTGTCTTGGTTTAGAGTTCTCTTGCTTGAGGGTACACTCCGGCCGAGTGTAGCACTGAAATTGGATAGACGAAGTCAATCAGATCAAGGGCTTATTGGGTACCAACTTAACCAAATAAGATAAAAAAAAAAGATAATGATTCTCTTTTTTTCCATCGTTGTACTTAAGGAACGAATTTAATCCTGCGTGTCTTAGCTAATCAGTATCACAAATAAAAACAAAATAGTCCATGTCGTCCTGGATGGAAAATAGAAAAAATCACGAATAAACACTTTTAAAAACAAAAATACGCAAAAAAAAAAAAACAGAAAAGATAAAATAATTCTAGTTTCAATTTTTCTTGCCTTGCAATGAATAGCATCGTTCCTCATTATATTAGAAATAACTCAAACAAGGAAAAATGTAATGCTTCTCTTAATTATCCAACGAGGAAAAAATGTAATGCTTCTCTTAATTTTCCCCCACGAGCTAAGTGTCTCTCATTGGACCCAGTCGTGATTAATATGGCAAAGCAGTTAAAAGCATTATGAGCGAGTGCTTTGTCGAGGGGCCTAATTCATTAGCAAGGCGATTAGCGCCGGATTAGGCCGAAATAAGCGCTGGATTAGGAATTAGGGGCTGAATATCTTATCTTAATTGCCAGGACGCCAAATCTCCTTCAAGCACCCCCTCCCCCCCCTTCCCAATGCACGGCTTTCCCCCCCCCCCCCCCTCCGGCCACCCAATACCTAATTTCCTATCTGGCCTGATGGGAGGGATTATCATACGAATATTGTTAAAATTTAATGTTAAATATTAATAATGATATTAATAATTGTTATTATCAATGTTGTTCTTATCATTATTAACATTATACTAGAGTTTTTCATAATGTTGAAATTTCAAAGTTCAAAGTTGCAGCAAATGTTTTTATGTTGACCAGGCTGACATGAGTCTTTTTATAGTTTATATATGACATATCTGTGTTTGACGTTGTTAATAGTTTATATAGGACATATCTGTTTTGACGTTGTTACTGTTTTTAGAATGATTTATTGTTAATTTATTCTCATTTATTTATGTCCTTATTTCCTTTCCTCACTGGGCTATTTTTCCCTGTTGGAGCCCTTGGGCTTATAGCATCTTGCTTTTCCAACTAGGGTTGTAGCTTGGCTAGTAATAATACTATTACTACTACTAATAATAATGAATGAGATGAATGATATTAATTATGATAGTGTTCAATTTCTCACGATGACAGTGGAAAATTACTGTTATTAATCATTAGAATGAAATGTTGATGATAAGAGTCATAATTAAAATGACTATAGCAATAAAATTATATTAGAAATTACTGTGACAATAATAATGATATAAAGATTACTATGACAATAATGATAATGAAAAAATGCTATAGAAATAATAATAATAATAATAATAATAATAATAATAATAATAATAATAATAATAATAATAATAATAATAATAATAAAAACGACGAAGAAAGCATTAACAAGTATCATCTTCATATTAAAATCACATATAATATACAATCCACATCTACATATTTTTATTTATTTATCGATATCATAATTACGTTCAACAGGCTAAACACATGTTGTTCCATCAGCCCTGAAGCATCATAGGGGCGAAATTCCTTCAAACAATCTTAAGGTCTTGGTGGGAGGGCAAATTTTAATCCTAGAAAAAAGATAAAAAGGAAGAGCATGATGTAGACAAGCCAATTACTATATAGTAAAGATACGCCTGGCAACGTCTAATAGCTGGGTTTATATGGCCCACCCTCCCAAAAAATAACGCAGCATGGACGAGCTTATTGCTCTACAGTAAAGAGTTGGAAGAGGAGGGTTGCATTTTCATTATGGGTCATTAAGACGAATTTGCGTGAAGTTATCATGGTGGTTTGACCCGTAAGGATTATCTGACCCCGGAGGTCTTTCGGGAAACAAGATGCAAAGGGGGTTATGTTTGTGTTTATTACAGATTATTGTGGGAAGAAAACGGGCTGCAAGGGGATACTCCTAAAAATTAAAATGAAAAACTATTAACAACATCTGATTAAACTGAATTTCAGGTCTTAAGATTATCTTGTGTCTCGAATCTTTTATTTCTTGCTTTAACTTCCCTTAACTATTCTGTGATACTCCTAGAAATTAAAATAAAAAACTATCAACAAAATCTAATTATACTCTAATTTCAGATCTTAACATTTTCTTGTATCTTGAATCTTTTATTTCCTGCTTTAACTTGACTATTTTGGGTCTCCCGTGACCCATTATTGTATCCCTAGACACCCAAGATTCTCACTAAACTCCCCCAGATTGTCTCTCTGGACTCCCCTGATCTGGGGGAAGTCACGAAGAATTTATTTTTGGGTAAGGTTGCTTCATCTTGTCCTTGATCCTAATATGGGCATGGAAGTTTATATGCCAACAACATTGGATTTTCATGGGTGATTACCTATCGAAGTATTATTATTATTATTATTATTATTATTATTATTATTATTATTATTATTATTATTATTATTATTATTATTCAAAATCTGTAATTATTTTTATTATAATTATTATTATTATTATTATTATTATTATTATTCAAAATCTTTAATTATTTTTATTTTTATTATTATTATTATTATTATTATTATTATTATTATTATTCAAAATCTGTAATTATTATTATTATTATTATTATTATTATTATTATTATTATTATTATTACTATTCAAAATCTGTAATTATTATTATTATTATTATTATTATTATTATTATTATTATTATTATTATTATTATTATTATTATTCAAAATCTGTAATTATTATTATTATTATTATTATTATTATTATTATTATTATTATTATTATTCAAAATCTGTAATTATTATTATTATTATTATTATTCAAAATCTGTAATTATTATTATTATTATTATTATCATTATTATTATTATTATTATTATTATTATTATTATTATTCAAAATCTGTAAGCATCCATATGAAACAAGCATAAATGGCCTAATGTGAATAAAAAAGGATGACAAGAATATAAGACGAAAAGAGTAAGCAGGTTCCAATAATTTCCATTGTACATCTGATCACTTAAGCAATGAATTTTGGGCTCTTTTACAGTCCACTTCGGTCAGCTGGCCTAGGGCACCGACAGGTTAGCTGTGTTTTTTGTGTATTAAAGGGGGTGGGGCGGGGGGGGGGGGGGCTTATTTGATTGGGTTATACAGTTGGCTTCGTTAATTCCAGTACACATTTACGGAGAGCTGTAGATAAAAGATATTATTAGTTTAACAGCATTTCGTAAAATTAATAAAATGCTTTAGAACTCGTGTTTACAAATTCAACTACTTTGGTTCACAGGCAGAGTTACCAACAGTTTCTCTTACCTCCTACAAATAGTTGTGGTGGCCTGTTGGTAACGTTCCTGGTTGGTTATCGCCAAACTGGAGTTCGAATCCCGGTCAAACTGGTTAGTTCCTGTGGTCGCTGCCACCTCACCATCCTTGTGAGCTAAGGAAGGGGGTTTTGGGGGACCCTTTAAGTCTATCTGCTTAGTCAACAGCCATTCCCTGGTCCTCCTTGGTCTTAGCTTTGGTAGAGAGGGGGGTTGAATGTTATGGTGGCCGATGTGGTAACGCCCCTGACTGGTGAACGTCAGACTGGGGTTCGAATCCCGCTCAAACTCGATAGTTTCTTTAGTCGCTACAGCCTCACCATCCTTTTGAGCTAAGGAAGAGGGTTTGGGGAGCCTATAGGTCTATCTGCTGAGTCATCATCAGCCATTGCCTACCCCTCCTTGGTCCTAGCTTGGGTGGAGATGGGACTTGGTCGCTGATCATATGTAAATATGGTCAGTATCTATAGCATTGTCCTGCTTAACAGGGCAATGTTACTGCCTCTGCCATTCATGAACGACCTTTAAACCTTTAAACGTACAGCTGTCAGACGTCTCCTTAGTTTCCCGTGAAGTGTACCGGAATTAAGGAAGCCAACTGTACGAGGACTCAGCACCCTAGGTGAGGCTACTAGGATGGTAGGTAGGGTAAAGTTAAGTGGTTGTGGTTGGGGTGGGTTACTAGAAATGAGCAGGATTTTGTAGATGGGAGTTCGTCGACTATCGGTGGTCGAAATAGAGTTGCATTAAGTAACTTTATCTCCAAATGTTTATTTTCTAGAAACGAAAGGCTAGGACCGTTTAACCCAAAGGCATATGTTAAGTAACCTTGACTCCAAATATGTATTTTTTTTCTAAACGGAATACTAGTGCCCTTTTAACTTCTTCACTAATTACTGCCAGATCTTTGCCCAGAGAGCATCTATAACGTTTAAAACTCTGCCAGAAGACAAAAATTTCTGCCAGATCTTTGCTCAGACAGCTCTGAGCAAAGATTTGCCAGTAATTTTAGTCTTCTGGAAGCTTTGTAAACGTTATAGATGCGGTCTTAGCAAAACGATCTGACAGTGATTCTAGCCAATAGATACATGAAAGTAATTATGAAAATCAAGGGCATTGGTTAATAATTTTAATTCCAAATATTTATTTTTTCGAAATGGAATACTAGTGCCCTTCAAAATCCCCCTCCCCCATAAATATATGAAAGTAATTATGAAAATCAAGGGATTCGGTTAAGTAACCTTAACTCCAAAAATTTATTTTTTCGAAATGGAATACTAGTGTCTTTCAAAATCCCCCTCCCCATAAATATATGAAAGTAATTATGAAAATCAAGGGCACCAGTTAAGTAACCTTAACTACAAATATTTATTTAAAAAAAATGAAAAGCTAATACCCTTTAACCCCACCCCCAA
The DNA here is from genome assembly GCF_036898095.1 of Palaemon carinicauda. Lineage (NCBI taxonomy): Eukaryota > Metazoa > Arthropoda > Malacostraca > Decapoda > Palaemonidae > Palaemon > Palaemon carinicauda. The sequence goes on along the minus strand of NC_090741.1, from coordinate 38,933,907 downwards.
TAGATACATAAAAGTAATTATGAAAATAAAAGGATGAAATCAAATGAACAGCAAAACCTTATATCTAAAAAAAGTAAATAAAAGAATTAATCCATTAAATCCTATCTATTTGAAACCGCCAGACAAAACAACAAATAACTGTTTTCCTTTCATTATCAGCTCATTGTTTAGATAAGCAGAATCATTTCTGAATCTCATTACGAAGTATTCGAAGCCTCAATTGAAAGGAACAAGTCCGGAAGTTTATCTTACGAAATCCGCCAATTGTATTTTCTATCAATCATTCTGAAGCTCCGTTTGAAATCAGATCAAAATAGTTTTTTGCACGAGCTCCAAAAGAAGAAGAATTATAATAGTTTTAATATTTTTAGTTATTTTAAGTTTAAAAAATGATGATTTTAATAATTTTAATAATAATCTTAATTATAATAATAATAATGATAATAATAATAATAATAATAATAATAATAATAATAATAATAATAATAATAATAAAAGATTACTTGATTGACAGAAACTGCTGTATACGAATTAGAAACTCTCATTCCTCATGTTTAAAGGTTTAAAGGCAGCTCATGAATGGGAAAGGCAAGAAACAGTAACATTGCCCTATCAAGCACGACAATGCCCTTAAGACTGACCATATATCATATGATCAGCGCCTAAGCCCCTTCTTCACCTAAGCTAGGACAGGGAGGGCCAGGCAATGCTACTGATAACTCAACAGATAGACCTAAAGGCTCCCCCAAACTCCCCAACCTTAGCTCACAAGGAGGGCAAGGTTGCAGACACTAGTGGCACTAACGAGACTGAGTGGGACTCGAACCCCCGACTGACCAAAACCAGGCAGAGACGTTACCAATCAGTCCACAACAAACCCTAAGCAGAGGGGTACCCCAGGGAAGTGTAGTAGGTCCAATCTTATTCTGTATCTATAATGTAGGCCTATCAAAAGTACTACAACTTTTTTGGGGGTGTGGGTGGCGCAGTTGGTTGGGAGATGTTACTATCCTACCAATGGATGGCGTTTTGACTAAAGTCCTCTGAAAAGTATCCTTAGAGATTAGTTTTTAATGGTTATCAAGGTTCCAGATGGCTTAGGAGCGTGGGTGTCATGCAGCTTCTGGAAACTGTTGGTATGTCGTAAAAGGACATCGGGAGCCATTGAAGTTCCATATGGCATTGGCTGTTAAGCAACTCCTGATTAGGGTTCTTACAAGGCCTCCCCTAACTGATCATGCGTAGCTAAGTGATTTGAGGGTAGAAGAAGAGCCGCGATTTCTGTTATCATTATTATTATTATTATTATTATTATTATTATAGTTACTTTAATATTGTTGCTTTTCTTAAAATATTTTATTTTTCCTTGTTCGTTTTCCTCACTGAGCGATTTTCCCTGTTGGAGCCCCTGGGCTTATAGCATCCTGGTTTTCCAACTAGGGTTAAAGCTTAGCAAGTATTATTATTATTATTATTATTATTATTATTATTATCTAATCTAAAACCCTAGTTTGAAAATCATATGTTATAAACCCAAGGGCTCCAACAGGGAAAACAACCCAGTGAGGAAAGGGAATAAGGAAACAGACAGAATAGTGTGCCCGAGTGTATCCTCACGCAAGGGAACTCTAACCCAAAACAGTGGAAGATCGAGGGGCAAACATTGCGGGATATATGTAGTGTCTAATGGACCAAGGTAGAGGATATGATATCAAGGGACCCACATACGAGTATTTACACATTTCAAAAAGAATATATAGAGCTCAGGAAGCACTCGGCTAGAGATTAGGGTGCCATAGACACCATGATCCCATGAGAACCAGTTGATCGTTACAATATGACTTGCGTTTAAGCATGTCAATCATATTGCTTGTTAGCGAGTCGAAGAAACACATTTCAAAGAGATTCTTTAAACTTTCTTTGATTTGAATTCGCCGTATAAGCTCGCCCACCCAAATTTCCGAGTGGGTGTGGACAGCAAGAGTGAAGTTGTATGTATACGCGATGTCTCTTGAGGCATGACTTGACTAGTATGCAATTTCTAGTGTAAATTGAGAGGTAAATTGTGTATACTTCAGAATGACAGGTTCCTTGGAACTGGCCACCAACCTTAACCCCTTTGCATTGACATAATCCGTAAATTACGTTTGATGCTGTAAATGCATGTGTAAACATTGATTCCTTGTACATCATACATATGTCTTATTATTATTATTATTATTATTATTATTATTATTATTATTATTATTATTATTATTATTATGTAGCCTGTATGTAAACATTGATTCCTTGTACATCATACATATGTATTATTATTATTATTATTATTATTATTATTATTATTATTATTATTATGTAGCCTATATGTAAACATTGATTCCTTGTATATCATACATATGTATTATTATTATTATTATTATTATTATTATTATTATTATTTGCTAAGCTACAACCCTGATTGGAAAAGCAGAATGCTACTAGCCCAAGGTGTCCAACAAGTATATTATTATTATTATTATTATTATTATTATTATTATTATTATTATTATTATTATTATTATTATTATTATTACTTGCTAAGCTACAACCCAAGTTGGAAAAGCAGAATGCTACTAGCCCAAGGTGTCCAACAAGTATATTATTATTATTATTATTATTATTATTATTATTATTATTATTATTATTATTATTATTATTATTACTTGCTAAGCTACAAACCTAGTTGGAAAAGCAGAGTGCTACAAGCCTGAGGACTCCAACAGGGAAAATCGCCCAGTGAGGAAAGGAAATAAGGAAACTACAAAAGAAGTAATTAACAATTAAAATAGAATATTTTAAGAACAGTACCAACTTCAAAATAAACCGTTCATATGTAAACCATAAAAACTAGAAAAAAAAGAGGAAAAGAAATAAGATAGCCGGGAAAGGAAAAAAATGAAAAGACTTGATTGGCAGTTAGTACTTTCGTCTTATTAGTGACATTGACGAACTCCAATCAAGTCTTTTCATTTTTCCTTTTGTGGCTATAATATATATTCTATGCTCATCACCCGTCAGCTTTCGTGATTTCTACATGCCAGATATATGTCTACACTGTTAAAAAAACATACAAAAAAAAAGAAGAAAAAAAAAAAACAAAAACACCACTGTAATTTTAATAGGAACTTCTCCGTGAGAATATATTGTTCTCAGCCGCATTTCAGTATAATAAAAGCGACTGTAATTTGTACCCTTCTTTGTTATTATCTTTTACGGGTTGGTGATCGTAATATCCCTCCTTATATTAATATATTCATTTTTAAACGGTAAATGCCTGGTAACATTTATTCCTGGACTTTTGCCATTTTTTAAAGAAAATTTTTAACAGTATATCTACACACCCACTGCTCACTTGATAGGTATCAAGCTAGAGACAGCTGCTCGAAGATCCGACCAAAAAGTGTAGCTTCACCTCTCATCTCCCATCGAAGTTCAGGACATCTATATTTTATTTTATTAGGAAATACACATTTACAAGTACAACTTGTTATATATATATATATATATATATATATATATATATATATATATATATATATATATATATTGTATATATATATATATACAGTATATATATATATATATATATATATATATATATATATATATATATACAGTATATATATATATATATATATATATATATATATATATATATATATATATATATATTTATATATATATATATATATATATATATATATATATATATATATATATATGTATATATATATATATACACATCATAGTATATTTACATGAATAATTTCTGATATATCATAGGTATACTATATTTACAATTGAAATTTTTACTATTTATCTAAATATGTTTTTAAATGAAAATATATCGACTCACAAATACTTATTTAATAGAAGTTTTAAATCATATTTTATTTATAGTAAAGGTATTTATATTTCATCTTTGTTTGGAAGATCACGTGTCATTTTCTTAGGGTAGTGGTGGCCGATTATTATTATTATTATTACTAGCCAAGCTACAACCCTTGTTGTAAAAGCAAGATGCTATAAGTCCAAGGGCTCCAACAGGGAAAAATAGCCCAGTGAGGAAAGGACATAAGGAAATAAATAAATGATGAAAATGAATTAACAATATATCATTCTAAAAACAGTAACAGCACCAAAACAGCTATGTCCTGTATAAACTGTTAACAATGTGGTAACGTCCCTGACTGGTGAACGCCAGACTGCGGTTCGAGCCTCGTTCAAACTCGTTAGTTCTTTTGGTCGCTGTAACCTCACCATCCTTGTGAACTATGGATGGCGGGTCATCAACAGCCATTGCATGGCCCTTCTTGGTCCTAGCTTGGGTGGAGAGGGGACTTGGGCGCTGATCATATGTATATATGGTCAGTCTCTAAGGCAGTGTCCTGTTTAATAGGGCAATGTCACTGTCCCTTGCCTCTGCCATTCATGAGTGACCTTTAAACTTTTAATTGGATAAGGTGTCTTTGTTGACAATCCGTATAGATTTCCCTCAGTTCTGCTTTCAAGGTTAAGATCTTTATTTATCTTATATGTTATAACTAATTTTTTTTTCTTCTTTTATCAACTAAGGATTTTATAATGGACTTTTTCATCTAAGGAATGTTCGCAAAATATTTATATTATTTTTCACCTTTGTCAAATGTATTGGATTTTACAATGTGAGGAAAATAAATGAATGCAAATATATTTGTGACATATCTTAAAAGTTTTTTCATATATACATATATAAATACACAGACATATGTATATACATATATAAACAAACACACAGGTGTATATATATATATATATATATATATATATATATACATATATATATATATATGTATATATATATGAATATGTATACACACATAATATATATATATTATATATATAAATAAATATATATATATATATATATATATATATGTATGTATATGTATGTATGTGTATATATATGTGTATGTATGTGTATGAAAGTGTGCGTGTTTGTGATTATCTCCCATCCACTTAAACATCTTCCATAATTCAAAGAGAGCATGAAGCATAAAGAAATCTAATCAATTAACTCCAAAACCCCTTTACTAAAAGCGAGGCAAACTTAGCGGCCAACGCAAATGGCCTCCCAGAGCGCGAATAAACGTAAAAATCTACCTGAATTTACCTGTGTGTAATTACTGCGAGTAATTACTGTCAAAGTGACTAGTATAAACCACGACCGAATATGTCCGTGCATTGCAACTTGTCCGTCTGACACGCTCATCGCTTATTTATGACTTGGTCCGGGCTATTAAGTTCCCTTGTTATCATGAAAAGGTAATATGCATTGTAGCCACCTGGTGTAGTCTCTTCGGTGTAGTTATGACTTCTTGCAAGATTGTAATGTAAGTTTTTTTTTTATAACCATAACTCAATAACTTTCTTCTTATTCCTGTGATTGTCTGTCTTTTTGTCTGTCATAGTTTTATAACTAGGTATGGCTGGATAACTTTCTTCTTGTTCCTGTCTATTCCTCCGAATGTCTGTCTTTTTGTTTGTCATACTTTTATAACTATGTATGACTGGATAACTTTCCTCTTGTTCCTGTCCATTCCTCTGAATGTCTGTCTTTTTGTTTGTCATACTCTTATAACTTGGTATGACTGGATAACTTTCCTCTTGTTCCTGTCCATTCCTCTGAATGTCTGTCTTTTTGTTTGTCATACTCTTATAACTTGGTATGACTGGATAACTTTCCTCTTGTTCCTGTCCATTCCTCTGAATGTCTGTCTTTTTGTTTGTCATACTCTTATAACTTGGTATGACTGGATAACTTTCCTCTTGTTCCTGTCCATTCCTCTGAATGTCTGTCTTTTTGTTTGTCATACTTTTATAACTTGGTATGACAGGATAACTTTCTTCTTGTTCCTGTGTATTCCTCTGAATGGCTGTCTTATTGTTTGTCAGACTTTCATAACTTGTTATGGCAGAATAATTTTGTCTTTGTTCCTGTCTATCTCTGAATATTTGTCCTTATGTCTGCTATACTTCTATAATATGGTATAGCTAGATAACTTTCTTCTTGTTCTTATCTATCTCTCTGAACATCTGTCATCTTGTCTGTCAGACTGTCTAGTGTTTTCTTTAAAATCTTTCTGTCTAATTCTGTGACACAGATATATCTATTAGTTATGACTCTCTCTCTCTCTCTCTCTCTCTCTCTCTCTCTCTCTCTCTCTCTCTCTCTCTCTCTCTCTCTCTCTCTCTCAGCAAACAGTAACACGGTAAACGAGTTCTAGAATGAGCTGGCCAAGATCATAAAAACTCTCTAAACGTTTAAAGTAAATCGGTCTACCCAAGAGTAAATGGAGCCTACGCGGATGGACTAAAAAGTCTTTGAGACATTCAAAATCCTTTTAACACTCTCTCTCTCTCTCTCTCTCTCTCTCTCTCTCTCTCTCTCTCTCTCTCTCTGACAGGGTCATAACATGTATTTATCCGTCTTTTCAATTACCAAGAATTTCTCTCTCTCTCTCTCTCTCTCTCTCTCTCTCTCTCTCTCTCTCTCTCTCTCTCTCTCTCTCGGGGCACCTAAAAAGAGAAATTCCGTGTAACAATTATAGTCTTAATAATACCTGCCAATGTTCAACAGGGTTGGGGCACTTTAGTCGTTTCCCTGACGTCCATAAACGGTTTATAACACAGGCAGGAGAGATAAATGCCCGCGTGCAAACAGCGTGGAATTAGAATACCAAACAGCTGGATTCAGAATACCAAACAGCTGTGAATCTAAAGTAAATAGCTTACCGGAAAGGATGACAAATAGCCACGAGTGAGTTGAGAAGATGGCCATCCATCTGCACTGGAATTAGGTGGAATTAAGAATGGAATTTAAATAGAAAAAGCAGTAAACAACGACCAATATTTTGTTACATAGCTTGAAACTGAAACAGGTACTAGCTACTAGACAGCTTAGTTAATATCTACGATATGCAAATGATTATAACTTTGTTAAAAGAACGGCAAATAGCTACAAGCCCGAATAAAAAAAGATTTCCAGGAATAAATGTATGTTTATCAATAAACGAATTGGGATGGTAAATAGTTACTTATCATACCAGGAAATAGTCAGGAGTAATTTATCTATATAACATGCGCAATGAAAAATTATATAATGCTAAGAGAGTAATTATATGTGAATTGTAATAACCACAATCTATAATAACGTTGAATCAAACTAACAAACAATACTGAGAGACACCGAAACGATAAATTACTATTAAATAGCTAATAATTAGAAAAAAAAATAGCACCTATGTTAGATTAGATACCTTTACGTATTGTGGCAAGGTTGGTATTATGTGCTAACAGAGAGGCGAGGTGAATGCAAGTAAGGTATTTTCAACAGACAACGAGCTTATATACAAACAGTTGAGAGCAACAATGTCACAAAAATTTAATCAAAGTGTGCGAGGTGGTTGTTAGGTGCTAACAGAGAGGCGAGGTGAATGCAAGTAAGGTATTTTCAACAGACAACAAGGTTATATACAAACAGTTGAGAGCAACAATGTCACAAAAATTCAAACAGTGTGCGAGGTGGTTGTTAGGTGCTAACAGAGAGGCGAGGTGAATGCAAGTAAGGTATTTTCAACAGACAACAAGGTTATATACAAACAGTTGAGAGCAACAATGTCACAAAAATTCAAACAGTGTGCGAGGTGGTTGTTAGGTGCTAACAGAGAGGCGAGGTGAATGCAAGTAAGGTATTTTCAACAGACAACAAGGTTATATACAAACAGTTGAGAGCAACAATGTCACAAAAATTCAAACAGTGTGCGAGGTGGTTGTTAGGTGCTAACAGAGAGGCGAGGTGAATGCAAGTAAGGTATTTTCAACAGACAACGAGCTTATATACAAACAGTTGAGAGCAACAGTGTCACAAAAACTCAAATTGTGCGAGCTGGTTCTTAGGTGCTAACAGAGAGGCGAGGTGAATGCAAGTAAAAATTATTCAACATATAATGAGCTTATATACAAGCATTTGAGAGCAACAATGTCACAAAAATTCAAACAGTGTGCGAGGTGTTTGTTAGGTGCTAACAGAAAGGAGAAGTGAATGCCAGTAAAGACTATTCAACATATAATGAGCTTATATAAAAGCAGTTGAGAGCAACAATGTCACACAAATTCAAACAATATGGAACATGTAATGGAAGGCTTAAACAGGTTTCTCTCTTATCAGTGCAGGAGAGAGCGAGAGATAAAAAGGAGCGATAGTATTGCAGTGTATGAGGGAGTATGAAGAAAATAGGGTACAGTATGATAAGAAAGCAGGGAAACACATCTTAGAATACATGCTAGTTAGAATAACGATTTGATTAGGTCTATAAGTTATAGTGAAGGCTTATACTAGCTACGATTTAGATCAATAATTAATAACAGTAATTATTTTATTAGAACATAATGTGCTTCATAAAAAAAAAAAGATGTTAAATAGAATATCTAAGAAATATCTATGTATGGATTTTAAAGCATTCAGATACTCTAGTCATTATAATAATAATAATAATAATGATAATAATAATAATAATAATAATAATTATTATTATTATTATTATTATTATTGTTGTTGTTGTTGTTGTTGTTGTTTTAGCTATAAATTATTAGTACTTTGCACCATTAAATATACATTTATCATACATCAATACATTGTTTTTATCAATTATAGAAATGCTCATTTAAATGGAAGATCCATATTGTCCATTACTTGTTATTTTGACGTTTTCACACAAGCATTATTTTGGCTAAATCTCCCACTGAAATGAAGTCTGGAGTCCTTTCTCCACCTGTCTGGTAGTCTCGTAACACCCGTTGTTCCACCTCTTCACTCATTTACTCTCCAGTCATCCACGAATCCCCAAATTTCCAGGGATACGGGAAAGTTTCTTTCTATCTACGGCGGAGCTCTGGAATTCGATTTCTTCCCCTGTTTTCCCTCTCTTAAATTTTTTTTTTTTTTTAATTTATTTAAAGAGATAGCCTTCAATCTCTTTCCTTCAAACTTGGGCTATATGCGGACATTTGGTTACCCATTATTATTAGTTCCCATACCTAGAATGGAACTGGTATCGCACCAAAGATATTATTATTATTATTATTATTATTATTATTATTATTATTATTGTTATTATTATTATTATTATCATCATCTAAGCTACAACCATAGTTTGAAAAGCAGGATGCTATAATCCCAAGGGCTCCAACAGGGAAAATTAGCCCAATACGGAAAGGAAACAAGGAAATGAATACATTACAAGAGAAGAATGCAATCTAATAATGATTAATGATTATATTTAATAGTAAAGATAATAACAACATTACCAATAATATATTGTTGTATGAAAGATCTATTTTGATGCTATTACTGTTCTAATAATATTTAATTTTGATTGTTCATTATTTCTCTTGTAGTTTATTTATTTCTTTGTTTCCTTTCCTCGTTGGGCTATTTTCCATGTTGGAGCCCTTGGCCTTATAGCATCCTGCTTTTTTAACTAGGGTTTTAGCTTAGATAATAATAACAACAATAATAATAATAATAATAATAATAATAATAATAATAATAATAATACTTGAGGGTACACTTGGGCACATTATTCTATCTTATTTCTCTTCCTCTTGTTTTGTTAATTTTTTAATAGTTTATATAGGAACTACTTATTCTAATGTTACTATTCTTAAAATATTTCGTTTTTTCCTTGTTTTATTTCCTCACTGAGCTATTTTCCCTGTTGGGACCCCATTACAGCATCCTATTTCTATAACTAGGGTTGTTGCTTAGCAAGTGATAATGATAACAATAAAATGCTGAATACATAATTATGAAAGCTTATGTGCAATGTCCGTAGAGACGTGCAACCTCCAATTTATTTCTAATTTTGTTGTCAAGAAAAGATCCAATTTAGTCTCATATCGAGCGTTACTCTCTGTCTTATCATATCTCATATCACAGTCCTCGAATTTCACAAGAGAGAAAGCTGAAATTATATTTGCTTGGAATGATCTTCCTAATTGGGTAGTTGAATCAGTAGAACTTTAAAAGTTCAAAGTTGGAGCAAATGTTTATATGCTGACCAGTCTGACATGAGTCTTTTTATAGTTTATGTAAATGGCATATATGTTTTTGACGTTGTTAATGGTTTATATAGGACATATCTGTTTTGTCGATGTTACTGTTTTTAATGTGATATATTGTTAATTTATTCTCATCATTTATTTATTTCCTTATTTCCTTTTCTCACTGGCCTATTTTTCCCTGATGGACCCCTTGGGCTTATAGCATCTTGCTTTTTCAACTAGGGTTGTAGCTTGGCTAGTAATAATAATAATAATGATAATATACCCTTTATTTACTTTTTTGAGGTTTTGCATATTCCAAGCTAAAACTCATTTTCTTATATTAGATTCAATTCAATCTAGTATTTGAATACATTCATATAATTGATTGATTGATTTTAAGTTTACTGGCATCCTGACATCAATGAGTTTTAATGTTTCCAATACTCACAATTAGTTTAAAACTGAGACACATTTTAATTATTTCAACTTATCTAGAGCTGGATGTCATTTCTAAATTAGAACACACTGAAGAGTTATAAGATTTTTTTTTTGGGGGGGGGGGGGGGGCGCGAGCGGGGACTCAAAATTTCATTTAGATTTGAACCTTGTAAAAGACTGTTACTAATAAGGTTGCGGTGGCCTAGTGGTAGCGTCCTTGCCTGGTGTTGCCAGACTGAGGTTCGAGTCCCGCTCAAACTCGTTAGTTCCTTTGGTCGCTGCAACCTCACCATCCTTGTGAGCTGAGGATGGCGAGTTTGGGGGATCCTATAGGTCTATCTGCTGAGTCATCAGCAGCAATTGCCTGGTTCTCCTTGGTCCTAGCTTGGGTGGAGAGGGGCTTGGGCGCAGATCATATATATATATATATATATATATATATATATATATATATATATATATATGTATGTATATATATATATATATACAGTATATATATGTATATGTATATATATATATATATATATATATATATATATATATATATATATATATATATATATATATATATATATATATATAGGGCATTTGTCCTGCTTGATAGGGCAATGTCACTGTCCCTTGCCTCTGCCATTCATGGCCGGTCTTTGATCTTTTAAACCTTCAAATAAAACCCATTCCATAATTGAAACCCATTCCAGAGTTTTATTATTTCCAGAACTAACTCCAATTGGGAACCTATTTCAAAGTTCTATTTTTTTTTCATCAAATCCCATTTCAAATTAACAACTCGTCCCGAAGTTTAAATCTTTTAAGCCCTGAAACCCACTAGAAGTTTTAACCTTTCTCATAATGAAACTCGTCAGGAGTTTTAATTTTACGGAAATTTAGAATTCCATAATAGGAATTCTTTCTAGTGTTCCAAGATTTCCGAACACTCAAATCCACTCCGAAAGTTTCCAGATTTCCATAAAAGATCCTATCCAGAAGAATATTTTTTTTTTTAATAAAGCTAATCCAGAATTAAAACACACATTTTGAGATTTTGAAGTTAACCCATAGTTATAATTTTTCTAGATTTAAACCTGTTTGTTCCAAGATTTCCAAGCATTCAAATCCACTCCGAAAGTTTCCAGATTTCCATAAAAAATCGTTTCCAAAAGAATATTTTTTTTTTTTAATAAAGTTATCCCAGAATTAAAACACACATTTTGAGATTTTGAAGTTAACCCATAGTTATAATCTTTCTAGATTTAAACCTGTTTGTTCCAAGATTTCCAAGCATTCAAATCCACTCCGAAAGTTTCCAGATTTCCATAAAAGATCATTTCCAGAAGAATATTTTTATTTTCTTTTTAATAAATCTAATCCAGACTTAAAACACACATTTTGAGATTTTGAAGTTAACCCATCGTTATAATCTTTGTAGATTTAAACTTTTTTGTTCCAAGATTTCCAAGCATTCAAATCCACTCCGAAAGTTTCCAGATTTCCATAAAAGATCCTTTCCAGAAGAATATTTTTTTTTTTAATAAAGCTAATCCAGAATTAAAACACACATTTTGAGATTTTGAAGTTAACCCATAGTTATAATCTTTCTAGATTTAAACCTGTTTGTTCCAAGATTTCCAAGCATTCAAATCCACTCCGAAAGTTTCCAGATTTCCATAAAAGATCCTATCCAGAAGAATATTTTTTTTTTTAATAAATCTAATCCAGACTTAAAACACACATTTTGAGATTTTGAAGTTAACCCATCGTTATAATCTTTGTAGATTTAAACTTTTTTGTTCCAAGATTTCCAAGCATTCAAATCCACTCCGAAAGTTTCCAGATTTCCATAAAAGATCATTTCCAGAAGAATATTTTTATTTTCTTTTTAATAAATCTAATCCAGACTTAAAACACACATTTTGAGATTTTGAAGTTAACCCATCGTTATAATCTTTGTAGATTTAAACTTTTTTGTTCCAAGATTTCCAAGCATTCAAATCCACTCCGAAAGTTTCCAGATTTCCATAAAAGATCCTTTCCAGAAGAATATTTTTTTTTTTAATAAAGCTAATCCAGAATTAAAACACACATTTTGAGATTTTGAAGTTAACCCATAGTTATAATCTTTCTAGATTTAAACCTGTTTGTTCCAAGATTTCCAAGCATTCAAATCCACTCCGAAAGTTTCCAGATTTCCATAAAAGATCCTATCCAGAAGAATATTTTTTTTTTTAATAAATCTAATCCAGACTTAAAACACACATTTTGAGATTTTGAAGTTAACCCATCGTTATAATCTTTGTAGATTTAAACTTTTTTGTTCCAAGATTTCCAAGCATTCAAATCCACTCCGAAAGTTTCCAGATTTCCATAAAAGATCATTTCCAGAAGAATATTTTTATTTTCTTTTTAATAAATCTAATCCAGACTTAAAACACACATTTTGAGATTTTGAAGTTAACCCATCGTTATAATCTTTGTAGATTTAAACTTTTTTGTTCCAAGATTTCCAAGCATTCAAATCCACTCCGAAAGTTTCCAGATTTCCATAAAAGATCCTTTCCAGAAGAATATTTTTTTTTTCAATAAATCTAATCCAGAATTGAAACACACATTTTGAGATTTTGAAGTTAAACCATAGTTATAATCTTTCTAGATTTAAACCTACTGCAAAAGTGTAAAATAACCAGAGCTCGGACTCATTCCAACTGTTTAGGAATACAAAACCATTCCTCAATAAGATTGGCTACATATTTAGTCTCACCTCTTCAAATCTAAAACCAGTTCCAGGATAGAAACCAATTCCAGCATACAAACAAATTCCAGCAATATGTACTTATTTTTATTTAAAACCCATTCCACAGAAGCAGGACTTCTGAAAGATATTCAAGTTTTATAAGGACATCTTCGCGTTTATGTTTTTAAATTTAATTTCCTTTTAGTCTTTGATTATAACAAACAATATCTGCGTCAATGCCAGAAAACTAAAAAAAACAGTCAATCAGAGGTCAGACCTATTTGTTAGAATACACTTCAGAATCAAATGCTTTAGCCTACAGAATTGCACTGTTTTCTGACTTCGAAGAGATTGCATAATCAAAGGCCAGTCTGGATTCCTTGACTTTTCACAGCCCATATCCGACCCAGATTCATAACCATCTAACCTTCCAGTTCTCACATCTGAGAATTTATCTAGGAAGTTACTGTTCCAGGACTTAAACTCATTCCAGAATTAAAACCCATTCCAGAGTTTACCAGTTACGGCATTCAAACTCTTCCCATAGTCAAAAGATTTCCAGGAATTTAACGATTCCAGAACTCAAACTCATTCCAGAATTAAACCTCAGTCTATAGTTCTAACATTTACGGCATTCAGTCCCTTCCCATAGTCGAAACCTTTCTTGTAATTTAACGGATCGAAAACTCAAACAATCTAACTCATTCCAAAATTAAAATCCATTCCAGAGTTCTACCAGTTACGTCATTCAAACCCTTCCCGTGATGGAAACCTTTCCAGGAATTTATCGGATCCAGAATTCAAATTTATTCCAGAATTAAAACACATAACAGAGTTCTACCAATTACGGCATTGAAACCCTTCTTACAATCGAAACCTATCCATGAATTTAACGGTTACAGAACTCAAACTGATTCCAGAAATAAAACCCATTCCAGAGTTCTACCAATTACGGCATTCAGACCCTTCCCATAATCGAAACCTTTCCAGAAATTTAACGGTTCCAGAACTCTAACTCATTTCAGAATTAAAACCCATTCCAGAGTTCTACCAGTTACGGCTTCGGTCCCTTCCCATAGCCAAAACCTTTCTGGGAATTTACCGTATCCAGAACTCAAACTTTTTCCAGAATTAGAACCCGTTTCAGAGTTCTACCCTTTACAGCATTCAAAACCTTCCCATAGTCGAAACCTTTCCAGTGATCTAACGGTTTCAGAACTCAAACTCATTCCAGATTTAAAACCCATTGCAGAGTTCTACCATTTACGGCATTCAAACCTTCCCATAGAAGAAACCTTTCCAGAAATTTAACGGTTCCAGAACTCGAAAATATTCCAGAATTGAAGCCCATTCCAGAGTTCTACCATTTACGCCATTCAAAATCTTCTTATAGTCAAAACCTTTTCAGAAATTTAACGGTTCCAGAACTCGAACACATTCCAGATTTGAAACCCATTACAGAGTTCTACCATTTACGCCATTCAAACCCTTCTTATAGTCGAAACCTTTCCAGAAATTTAATGGTTCCAGAACTCGAACACATTCCAGAATTGAAGCCCATTCCAGAGTTCTACCATTTACGGCATTCAAACCCTTCCCATAGTTGAAGTGTTTCCAGGAATTTAATGGATCCAGAACCCAAACTCATTCCAGTATTACAAACCATTCCAGAGTTCTACCGTTTACGGCATTCAGAACCTTCCTATATTCGAAACCTTTCCAGGAATTTAACTGTTCCAGAACTCAAACTCGTTCCAGAATTTAAACCCACTTCAGAGTTCTACCATTTAAGGTATTCAAACCCTTCCCATAATCTAAATCTTTCCAGGAATTTAACGGATCCAGAAATCAAACTCATTCCAGAATTAAAACCCATTCCGGAGTTATCCATTTATGACATTCAAATCCTTCCCATAGTCGAAATCTCTCCAGGAATTAAACGGTTCCAGAACTCAAACTCATTCCAGAATTAAAACCCATTCCAGAGTTCTACCAGTTACGACGTTCAACCCCTTTTCATTGTCGAAAACTCTCCAGGAATTTAATGATTTCATAACTTAAATTCATTCCAAAATTGAAACCCATTCCAGAGTTTTAGAATTTACGGTATTCAAACTCTTCCCCTAGTCGAAATCTTTCCAGGAATTTAACGGTTCCAGAATTCAAACTAATTCCAGAATCAAAACCCATTCCAGAGTTCTACCATTTACAGCATTCAGTCTCTTCCCATAGTCGAAACCTTTCCAAGAATTTAAAGGTTCCAGAAATCAATCTCATTCCAGAATTAAAACCCCTTCCAGAGTTATACTATTTACGGCATTCAGTCTTATCCCATAGTCGAGACCTTTCCAGGAATTTAACGGTTCCAGAACTCAAACTCATTCCAGAAATAAAACCTATTTCAGAGTTCTACTATTCACAGTATTCAAACCTTTCCTATAATCGAAACCTTTTCAGGAATTTAATGGTTCCAGAAATCAAACTCATTCCAGAATTAAACTCATTCCAGAGTTCTACCAGATATTGAATTCAAAACCTTCACATTGTCTAAACCTTACCAGGAATTTATCGGTTCCAGAACTCAAACTCAATCCAGAACTAAACCCCATTCCAGAGTTCTACCGCTTATTGAATTCAAACCCTTCCCATTGTCTAAATCTTTCCAGGAATTTAACTGATCCCGAACTCAAACTCATTGCAGAATTTAAACACATTCCTGAGTTCTACCAGTCACGGCATTCAAACCTTTTTTATTATTGAAACCTTTCCAGGAATTTAACGATTCCAGAACTTAAATTCATTCCAGAATTAAAAGCCATTCCAGAGTTCTACCATTTACGGCATTCAGACCCTTCGCTTGATCGAAATCTTTCCAGGAATTTATCGCTACCAGAACTCAAACTCATTCCCGAGTTAAAACCCACTCTTGAGTTCTACCAGTTACATTCAAACTCTTCTCATGGTCAACACCTATCCAGGAATTTAATGGATCCAGAACTCAAGCTCATTCCAGAAATAAAACCCTTTCCAGAGTTTCACCATCCATGGCATTCAAACCCTTCCTTACAGTTGAAACCTTTCCAGGAATTTAACGGATCCAGAACTCAAACTCATTCCAGAATTTAAACCTTTTCCTGAGTTCTACCAGTTACAGCATTTAAACCCTTCCCATATCCGAAACCTTACTCTCATTTATTACAGAATCAAAACCCATTTTAGAGTTCTACCAGTTACGACATTCAAACTCTTCCCATTGTCGAAACCTTTCCAGGAATTTAATGGTTCCAGAACTCAAATTTAGTCCAAAATTAAAACCCATTCCAGAGTTCTACCATTTTCAGCATTCAGTCTCTTCCCATAATCGAAACCTTTCCAGAAATTTAACGGTTCCAGAACTCAAATCCATTCCAGAATTAAAACCCATTCCAGAGTTCTACCTTTTACGGCATCTAAACCCCTTCCCGTAGTAAAATCCTTTCCAGAAATTTAACCCATCCCACAATGGAAGTTTATTTCAACCTTGCTCGAACTCAAATCAATTCCACAACTTGAACATGTCCCAGAATTATAACTCTTCGGGAGTTTTCGTCTTTTTTTTTTTTTTTTTTTTTTTTTGCAACAGCTACTCCAATCTTCAGTCTTTGCAACTTCTCAAAAAGGTTTGCTTACCATTTTTTTCCAAGTCAAAACTTCCATAACTATCGTTGCTTGCGTTTGAAGATATTGTTTTGCTTATGTCAAATATTTTTAAAAATTGATGGGTATTTTAATGTTATATTAATGCAGGTGTCAAATACCATCTATGACAGGTGTAATATACCCGAATAATTGTTTTAGTTTTTCAATTAGAACGTGAGAATAAATGTTTATCGGTTTCGTTTTTTAAAATTAATAATCTCTCACCTTTTCCTGCTTTATAATTTTCCTTTTCATCTAACCAAACAAGCACGCACACACACACATTCAAACACACACACACACACACATTCAAACACACACACACACACACATTCAAACACACATACACACAAACATATATATATATATATATATATATATATATATATATATATATATATATATATATATATATATATATATATATTAGGACCCATTATAATAGAAGCAGGGGAAGGAAGAGAAGAAGATGGACTGACGTACTAAAAAAGTTTGCTGTTGTAAACGTGCATATAAAGACCATAAACAAACGCAAGTGGAACGACATGTGTGAAATCTTTGTTTGGCAGTGGACTCGTAATGGCCTATGATTATATATATATATATATATATATATATATATATATATATATATATATATATATATATATATATATATATATATATATATACAGTATATATATATATATATATATATATATATATATATATATATATATATATATATAACGGTTTTTATATTCCTTAAAAGAGTGGATATACTACAGTGGTGGGTTTTGTTTATTGGCATAATTATTTCTTTGTTCAATCCCGGATAAAGAAGTGTAGGTTTACAGCTTATATAATAATCATGTATTTAGTGCTAAAGATTAAAAGTTTATAAAGGGATTTTCTGCTTAAAAAAGATACTGAATAAATTATTATTATTATTATTATTATTATTATTATTATTATTACCTGCTAAGCTACAATCCTAATTGGAAAAGCAGAATGCTATAAGCCCAAGGCCTTCAACAGGGAAAAATAGCCTAGTGAGGAAAGGAAACAAAGAAGTAGATAATCTACAGGAGAAGAAATGAGCAATTAAAGTAGAATGTTTTAAAAACAGTAAACAACATTAAACTTAGATCTTGTTGTTGTTGTTGTTGTTGAGAGAATACAACCGCTAACAGTTAAAGAGAGTATCAGAGTACGTAACAAGCCGTTATCTATAACAACGGACCACGAGTGGTTCGTGGACCGGTCAAAACAATGATATGAATCGGGACACCAAACTTCTGTCAAGATCCCTGTCACGGTTTATCCACGAGACTCCTGGAACATTTCCGTTTTTTTTTTTTTTATGGAAACTGGAAGACGATTTCCAGTGAGTTGTCGAAATGAAACAAAGCCTGAATGACCATTGTTTCCAATTGCTTTGTGTGTGTGAGTGTTTTTTTCTTTTTTCTTTTCCCCTCAGATTTTGTTATGGTTCACGTCAGGACGTCGCGTAATACACACAAAATATAAAAAGGACCCACAACAAGAGGTCGGCTCCTTTTAGGATACGCAGCTGACCAATCAGGGCGGGTTGACTGGGCCAGAGGCCCAATCAGGCGACGTCTGGGGGCGGGGCTTAAGTGCACGACAAAGCCGACCGCCACGTTCAGTTCCGTGCCGACCTCAGAGTGTGGAAGCTTGTGGAGGTGGAGTGACCGCGTTGCTTCTTTCCTCGTCCGATGTCTCGTTCGAGCGAGAAAGAGAAAGAAAGAAATTAGATAAAAAAGAAAAATATAGAAGAGCTAAACTTTTGTTTTAACACGTGTTTAGCGAAGGAACCAGTGACAACACGTGCTTAATCAAAATAGTGCCCCGCACGTGGTTGAATAAAAAGTGGTATCTTTCGAAATAGTTGAAAGAGAGAAGTGTTTTAGTCATATTATAAAGAAGAGAGTGCGAGCGTCGTCTAGGCAATGAGTGTGGCTCCGCCAGAAACTTGCCCAGAACGACGATTGAAATCACTGCGATGTCCTTTGGCGATGTGACCCCCCGATGGCGGGCCCCCCATCACCTACACCACCAGCTGCCGTCCCGTGGTGAAGACGAACGTTAATCTCTAAATACAAAAGTCATTGCATTTCAATTTCAATCCTAGAATCCTTGGAGATCCTTTTTTTATAGGGGGGAGAAGCGTCCCTTGCGTACCTCAGACGCGTCCTCAGGATCCTTTTGGAATCGTCTAGTTCTTCGAAACGCCATGAAGAAGCTCCTGCCGGATTCCTCCTGCATGTCCTTTAGGAGGACCGTCGGAATTGGGGGTGGATCCTCATTCACAAGAGCTGCTGCTGGCGGAGGAGGAGGAGGAGGAGGAGGAGGAGGAGGAGGAGGAGGAGGAGGCGTGTGTGGTGGAGGGCTGGCAGTGCCCTCCTGGAACTATAAAATTCTTCTCGTCTTGCTGCTAGCCATTGGAAATGTCAGCGCTGGAAACTGGATGTAAGTCATTACGATATCTTCATTTTTTATTTTTATTTTACGTAGACTGTCTAATAGCTTTTATTAATCAATTGACGTGTTTATTTTGATACACTGTTTCGTTCATTTCACGTAGAATGTCTAAAAGTATTTAGCACCAAGTGAATTTTTTTTTTTTATTTCACGTAAATTGTCTTAAAGCATTTATTAATCAGTTGATATAGCTTCAAGTCCATGTTTATTTTGATGCAGATTTTCTTAACTTTCACGTTGAATGTCTAAAAGCATTTCGTACCACGTGATGTTTTTATTTTATTTCACGTAAACTGTCGTAAAGCATTTATTAACCAGTTGATGTAGCATCAAGTCCATGTTTATTTTGATACAGATTTTCTTTCCTTTCATGTAGAATGTCTAAAAGCATTTAGTACCAAGTGATGTTTCTATTTTAATGCTGAATTATTTTTATATGTAAACTGTCTACAAGCATTCAATAGTGTTTATGTAGCACCTTGTGAAATTTTCATTGTAATGCTGAATTTTTTATGTAGACTGTCGACAAGCATTTAATAATCTGTAAATGTAGCACTAAATGGCGTTTTTATTCAAATGCCGATTTTTTTTTATTTAGACTGTCTACAAGCATTTGATAATTGTTTATGTAGCAACAAGTGACGCTTTTATTTTAATGTTAATTTTTGTCTGTAGACTGTCTACAAGAATTTAATGATCTGTTCATGTAGCACCAATTGACGTTTTTATTCAAATGCTGATTTTTTTATGTAGACTGTCTACAAGCTTATAATAGTGATTTTGTAGCACTAAATAATGCTGAATTATTGTTTTATGTAGACTGTCTACAAGCATTTAATAATGTTTAAGTAGCACTAAGTGACTTTTTTTATTTAAATGCTGAATATTTTTTTGTATTTAGACTGTCTACAAGCATTTAACAATCCGTTTATGTAGTAGGCCTATCCGTAAAATGTTTATATTTACCAGTTTTTTTTGGGGGGTGGGGGGGGGGGGAGGGGGTGCGATAGCTTAGGTCAAGAAATCAATAATTCTTTTGTCTAGAAATAAGTCTCCAAAATTTTTATTTTCTGGAGAGTCTTTATTTTATCACTCGTTCTTTTTTTTGCGCAATTTGTCTTTGTCAAAAATCAAGTTGTATGTACAGTATATTCACGTTTTATTGCTATTTATTTAGCACTAGTTTATCAAAGTTTTTTTTCTGATAAGTATTTATTTTATCACACAATCTTGAATAATTTTTTTATTTATCTAACTTAGTCAAAAAAAAAAAAAAAAGTTGCAAATATATTCATGTTTTATTGTTATTTATTTAGAACTAGTTTATCAAACTACCATATTATTTTTCTCAAAATTTTTTTCCTGATAAGTATTTATTTTATCACACATCCTCAAACATTATTTTTATTTTGCTTAATTTGTCTAAATTTGTCAAAATCAAGTTACATATATATTCACGTTTTATTACTATTGATTTAACCCTAGTTTATCAAACTACCGCTCAATTCTTCTCAACGTTTTGGCTAAGTCCTTATTTGTGCGGAGTAAGGCTACGTGGTTTTTCACGTTAGTGTTCAATATTCCTTAGGATATGGATTTTGTCAATATTTATTTGCGTTTTGTAAGAGTCTTTATTGAAGTTTGCTATCGTTTATTGACATACTACGTTTAGCACCTATTCATTAAACCAAAATTTGATATGATTTATTGAGTCCTAAGAGCAGTTAATTTATTATAGGCCTATGTTCTTTAAAACAACTCTTGTTAGCATTAAATTAAGAATAACTTATATTCCCAATTAAAA
>NC_090741.1:38900147-38907647 GCF_036898095.1 Palaemon carinicauda | reverse complement strand
TATTATTATTATTATTATTGTATTTTATTATTATTATTATTATTATTATTATTATTATTATTGTATTTTATTATTATTATTGTATTTTATTATTATTATTATTATTTTTATTATTATTATTATTATTGTTTCTTATTATAATTATTATTATTTTATTATTGTTATTATTATTATTATTATTATTATTATTATTTTCACTCAAATACTGCAAATATTCAAATAGAAGAAGTCACAAATGTCCCTTAGGCCATAGCGCCATCAGTGCTCTTCACATGTCGCACTGTAGGCATCACTTAACCCTTTCACTGCCAGTGGTGAATTCAACAAAACTTCTGAAGTAGCAAAATCTTTAAGACCAAGCAAACCTTTGATATCTTGTTTATATTTAATGGAAAGCTCTCACCAAGAGCTTTTCAATTAATACCAACTTTTTATGGTTTGGGGTGATTTTAAGGGCACCAAGTCCAAATTGGACCCTGGCACAAAAATAGACCCTGGCTTCAAAATGGACTCTGGCACCAAAATAGACTACGGCTCCTAAAGGACCCTTGCTCCAAAATGAACCCTTGCTCCAAAATGAACCCTTGCTCCAAAATAGACCTCAGCTCCCAAATGGACCCTGGCACCAAAATAGACCCCGGCTCTAAAATGGAAACCTGGCTCCGAAATAGACCTGGCTCCAAAATGGACACTGGTTCTAAAGTTGGACCCAAGCTCCTTTAAGGACACCAGGTCCAAAATGGAAAATGGCTCCAAAATAAACACTGTCTCCTTAAAGGATGTCAGGTCCAAAGTTGACCCTGGCAGCAAAATAGACCCCGGCCCCAAAATGAACCCGGCTCCCTTAAAATATGTTTCCGGTAGCAGTTTTGACTTAATATTTGCACCGCCCTTTCATCCATCTACTTCTTCCATCTCTGTCCGACTCCTTATAACTTCTCCTGTTGTACTTCAGCGTTGGATGGCCTCATTGGCCCCAGCTCAGCGCCCTTTAGCTCAATTCCCAGAGGCTATATCCTGAACGGCGCAGTGTGTGTTGAGGTGTTTGTCATGCTGCTTATGAGCCTCCTTTGCAGGTTCGCGAAGTGTCTTATGTGGCTGTTTTACTGTGTAGGGTTTTAAGTTCAATTCAGCGGTCAAAGAATGAATAAGACGGTAACTGTTGTGGTGTACTTTTTATGTTGCCACTTCCTATTAGGTAAAGCAAGTGTATGTATATATATATATATATATATATATATATATATATATATATATATATATATATATGATTTATTGTTAATTTTTTCTCATTTATTTATTTCATTGTTTCCTTTCCTCACTGGGCTATTTTTCCCTGTTGGAGCCTTTGGGCTTATAGCATGTTGCTTTTTCCAACTAGGGTTGTAGCTTGGCTAGTAATAATGATAATAATGATAATATATATATATATATATTATATATATATATATATATATATATTCAAAATCTAATACACATTAAATATTATTTATGAAAATAAATGAATATATATATATATATATATATATATATATATATATATATATATATATATATATATATATATATATATATATATATATATATACACTCACACACAATCCTTATTTTAAGGGATGATGTTAAAAATATGTCCGTATCCTTGTACACATATTACTCTAAACTCATTACTTGAATATTATATAAAAAATACCAAAAACAATGGATAAACAAAAACAACGCACATGACATAACTTGACCCGATTGATGATAAAAAAAAGTTTAGGTTCCCATTATCAGACATTTAAAATTGTTTCCGTGGCTTCGCTGGGTTGCAATCTGAATGAACTAATATTGACTTGTTGGACAGGTAGCGGCGGTGAGGGCAACCTGGTGGGGAGGGGTTGGGGGAGGGGGGAGGTTAGTAATGAACGCTTAGGGAAGGGGGGAGGGGGTCATACGTGGTGTATTTGGGAAAGGGTGTGAGTATTGTCTGATTGATAGAGATAGATATTTTTTTTCTTTTTATTTTAACACAAGTTCATCATTCAAGAATGTTTCCCCTTTAGTGAAGAATTCCAGGTTCCATGATTCAACGATTCGCAATTATCATTTATTTATGAACTAGTGTATGCGACCCGTCAAAAAGGATGGCTGAATGTTTAGATAGATATGCACACGCAAACACACGCACACGACAGAGAGTTAATCCTTCCCATTGCTTCCCCTTTCATGTGTCGGAGTACCTCCTCTCATCAGGGTATGACTACTCCTCCCCTTACCCGAGGAAGGGAGAGACCGAGTAGTCATACGACTGGCAATGTAGCTGAGTGTTACTGGATATATATATATATATATATATATATATATATATATATATATATATATATATATATATATATATATATATATTCATAAATATATATATATCTATACTATAATATATATATATATATATATATATATATATATATATATATATATATATATTCACATATATATATATATATATCTATACTGTATATATATATATATACTAATATCTATACTGTATATATATATATATATATATATATATATATATATATATATATATATATATATATATATATATATATATATATATTATTATTATTATTATTATTATTACTTACTAGGCTACAACCCTAGTTGGAAAAGCAGTATGCTATAAGCCCAGGGGCTCCAACAGGGGAAATTAGCTCAGTGCGGAAAGGAAAAAAAGGAAAATAAAATATTCTAAGAAGAGTAACAACAATAAATATCTCCTATATAAACTAATAAAAACTTTAACAAAACAAGAGGAAGAGAAATAAGATAGGAGAGTGTGCTCGAGTGTACCCTCAAGCAAGAGAACTCTAACCCAAGACAGTGAAAGGCCATGGTAGAGAGGCTATGGCTCTACCCAAGACTAGAGAACAGTGGGTTTGATTTTGGAGTGTCCTTCTCCTAGAAGAGCTGCTTACCATAGCTAAAGAGTCTCTTCTACCCTTACCAAGAGGAAAGTGGGCACTGAACAATTACAGTGCAGTAACCCCCTTGGGTGATGAAGAATTGTTTGGTAATCTGTGTTGGTCAGGTGTATGAGGGATAGAGGAGAATATGTAAAGAATATGCCAGACTATTCAGTGTGTATGTAGGCAAAGGGAAAATGAACCGTAACCAGAGAGGAGGATCCAATGTAGTACTGTCTGGCCAGTCAAAAGACCCCATAACTCTCTAGCGGTAGTATCTCAACGGGTGGCTGGTGCCCTGGCCAACCTACTACCTACTATATATAATATATATATATATATATATATATATATATATATATATATATATATATATATATATAATATATATATAGTGTGTGTGTGTGTGTGTGTGTGTGTGTGCTCATTATTATGAAAGGGAGATGTCTTTCTCTTAGATTAGACATAAGAAATTTAAGAAAGAGTGGGACATATGACATTCTAGAAAGAATAGGACATAGGAACTTTTTAGAAAGAGGAAGCGATCTGATGCTATTTGGGAAAGACCAACTTACCCATGGCGCATATTGTGTATAAAATGCTTCATCCTATGTACTGTTGAATGTACTGTAATTATTTGTTTGTAAAATACCTACAACATTGACTTCTCATGATGCTCAAATTTCATTCAGGTTGAGATAGCAAAAATCAAAATTAGGAAATTTTTATTTATGTATATATACATATGTATGCAAAAATAAAAATTCCAAATTAGGGACCAATTGCGCCAAAAGAATTACTCTTATTGCACAAAAGGCATAGAACTTCAAAAGTTCAAACTTGCAGCAAATGTTTTTATGTTGGACAGGATGACATATGTTTTTATAGTTTATGTATTATGAAATATCAGTTCTGATCTTGCTACTGTTTTTAAAATAAATTATTTTAATTGTTTATTATTTGTCATATTGATTATTTATTTCCTTATTTCCTATCCTCACTGGGCTATTTTTCCCTGTTGGATCCCTTGGGCTCATAGCATCCTGCTTTTCCAACTAGGGTTGTAGTTTACATAGTAACAATAATAATAATAATAATAATAATAATAATAATAATAATAATAATGGCTCCCTCTTGCAGCCACCACATCACCCCATTGATAACTGAATAGGCAATGTTAGTCCATCAGAAAGGAATGTAGGAATTAAATTGAACATTTTAACATTTTCTTCAACATAACTCGGGTTGATTTCTCGTACACCGGTGCTAGGAGATTCCTTCAGTTCAACGTTCATATTGCTATGAAATAAACCAAGGTTGAAGAATGTATGTTTTGCCCTAGAAGATTATTATTATTATTATTATTATTATTATTATTATTATTATTATTATTATTATTATTATTATTGTCATAACAACACTAATAATAATAACTGTACTTTCAGTCAAATATTTACTTATGACTCGCTCTCTAGTGTTAAGATAACAGCATTTGTAACGGACACATAAACACCCTCTCCCCCCCCCAATGAAACAACAAAAAACCATTAATATTAAATAAAAACAAATATCAAGATATGAATTAAAATGACTTTCCTGAGAATTATCCATTTAGCGTCATGAAGACTTGGCATTACAGCGACTCATACCCGACTCATAATCATAATACCGAGATGGCTGATTATTATCGCCCCTTCGGCCGTTGCGTCTTAAGAGCGAGAATCCCGGTTCCGTCTCCCCCCCGAGGGCCGATATGTGCCCACGAAGCCCCCCCGATCAAAGGATGCCGACGCTGGGTGAAATTGTCGGGAAAATCTAAAATTAGGCAAAATTGTCGTCCTCGTAATTGGAAGGTTGTCAATTACAAAAGATGGCCTCAGCTGTCAAATTACAGTAAGGCCCTCCCTACCCCCCCCCCCCCCCCCACTCATATCCTAGCCTTTTTGGCCTTCTCCAATAACACAACTCCCACCCCCCTTCTCCCACGACAGGACCTCTCAATAATGACCCCCTGACCTTCCTCATTTAATTACGACTAATTATAAAGATTCTACTGATATTCAGTTAGTGATTACTTGCTTCCTATGTTCGTAGACGTTTCTGGTTGATGGGAATACCCTGGTGATTGGCATAAGTAGTATCCTTTGCTTATAGGTACTGAGGAATTCTTTTATTTCTTATCTATTCGCTGATTATACGTATTTACTACACACACACACACATATATATATATATATATATATATATATATATATTATATATATATTATATATATATATATATAGTTATATTTGTATATATATATAAATACAATATATATATATATATATATATATATATATATATATATATATATATATATATATATATATGTGTGTGTGTGTGTGTGTGTGTGTGTGCGCGTGCGTGCATTTATATAAGACTATACACACACACACACATATATATATATATATATATATATATATATATATATATATATACCTGTTTGTATATACATTATACATATATACACGCACATATATATATATATATATATATATATATATATATATATATATATATATATATACATATATATACACATTATATACACGCACATATGTGTATATATATATATATATATATATTATATATATATATATATATATGTGTGTGTGTGTGTGTGTGTGTGTGTGTATGAAAATATATATCATGTGCTTTTGTATTACTCGTGCTAATATCATAAAACAATACTGAACATTATTATTATTATTATTATTATTATTATTATTATTATTATTATTATTATTATTATTGTTATTATTATCATCACATCTCGAAAGGAATAAAAGCTGAAATAATCGATTTGATTACTTTCACTCCTATTGCCTTCCCGATATAGTTAAAACAGCATCGCCATATTCTTTTCTGCAATTATCCACTTGTCAGTAACTTTATTGTGTTCATTAGCGCTACGAGATCGCTGGAAACTATGTTGTTCCCGCCTTTATAATTGTTATGGTCTCCGGCGTTAATGTAGACGCTGGAACTTAATTGTATTGTAATGTTTTTGTATTGCAGGGTCGCATTGCTCATATATATGCACACAAGCAAAGTCATGCTGGTATATATATATATATATATATATATATATATATATATATATATATATATATATATATATATATGTATATATACACGCATATATATATATATATATATATATACACATATATATGTATATATATATATATATATATATATATATATATATATATATATATATATATATATATATATATATATATACTGTATACTCTCAAAACGGTCGCCTTTTTACTTTTCTTTCCCGCCATTTATCCTTACATTAAAGGGTCGGTTGCCTGATGCGCCCTCTCAAATGCCTTCTATCAAAGGCATCCTCTTCCACCAAACCACTTCTCTCCATATCATCCTTCACCTTATCTAGCCACCTAATGCTCAGCCTCCATTTCGATCTTCTCCCAATAACAGGTACCTCCCAAGCCCTCCTCACTCCCTCTCCCCCCATCTATCCTCTACACATGTCCACACCATCTCAGCTGTGGCACGCTTATCATCTCTGTAATCTTTACTTCGCCTGCCGTTCTTCTTATTTCATCATTTTCCAATGCTTGAGACTACATTCGATTACAATCCTGAACGCAAATGCGACCGAATATCATAAAGACATAGTAATAATCAGTCAAACATATAGGGTTGTAGTGGAGGATGTGGTAACGTCCCTGACTGGTAAACGCCAGACTGGCGTTCGAGTCCCGCTCAAACTCATTAGTTTCTTTGGTCGCTGCAATTTCACCATTCTTGTGAGCTATGAGTGGGGGTTTTCGGGGGAGCCTATAGGTCTATCTGCTGAGTCATCAGCAGCCGTTGCCTGGCCCTTCTTGGTCTTAGCTTGTGTGGAGAGGGGCTTGGGCGCTGATCATATGTATATGTGGTCAGTCTCTAGGGCATTGTCCTGCTTGATAGGAAAAAGTCACTGTCCCTTGCCTCTGCCATTTATGAGCGGCCTTTAAACCTTTAATTGGCATTCAAAATAACTCGCAACTGTATACGATTACCGTCGGTGCTAAGAACAAAATTACGGGGAGAAACATGGGCGCAAGAGAAGACAATTTCAAACCTTGACCAAGTTGGTCCTAGTATTTTGGTGAATCTTGACAAACACATTCATAAAACGGAGGTAAAACTTGACAAACTTATTCATAAATCTCAGATAACTCTTGACAAACTTATTCATAAAATGGGGTAAAACTTGACAAACTTATTTATAAGAGGGGGGTAGATCTTGACAATCTTTATCATAAAACACCGATAAATCTTGACAAACGTATTCATAAAATGGAGGTAAAACTTAACAAACTTGTTCATAAAATGGAGGTAGATCTTGAAAAACTTATTCATAAAACTCGGAACACATGCCAAAAAAAAAAAAAACAAAAAAAAAAAACAACAACAACGTAAACACGCTTGTATACAAACCTAGCACAAACACGCAACAAAACTATTGTTTTGATAAGTTTATAAA
>NC_090741.1:38887647-38897647 GCF_036898095.1 Palaemon carinicauda | reverse complement strand
ATATATATATATATATATATATATATATATATATATGAGAGGGTTCATTATACAGTATGTTTTATCCATTGCACCTTTTAAACACACAATCTCTCTCTCTCTCTCTCTCTCTCTCTCTCTCTCTCTCTCTCTCTCTCTCTCTCTCTGCCATAAGAAAATTTGAGATATAGTAATTATAGGTATAAATTGAATGATAAATAAAAAAAAGTATTGCGTTCTCAAGCACAGCACGACGGCTATCAAGAAGGTAAAAGCAAATTAAAGTTGCATTCAGAAGCACCGTCAGGATAGTGATCAGGAAATCCCTGGTGGTGTGGTACTGTAACTAGTACTTTACGTCAACATCTGTAAACACGAGTCTTGGATTTCAACATCAGATAAAGACCGCCAAGACTTGTTTGTGTTTTTGCGGACAATGATGCATCTTCGTCATCTTCTTGTTCTTGTTCTTCTTCTTCTTCTTCTTCTTCTTCTTCTTCTTCTTCTTCTTCTTCTTCTTCTTCTTCTTCGTTATCTTCTTGTTCTTCTTCCTCTTCTTCTTCTTCGTCATCTTCTTGTTCTTCTTCCTCTTGTTCTTCTTCGTCATCTTCTTGTTCTTCTTCTTCTTCTTCGTGGGGATTGTAAACAGAGCGTTGTTCTTGTTCATGTTCTTTAAATTTGTTATGTTAAACGTGTTTTTACTGTGAAGGATTTAAAAACTTTTCTCATTTTTTTTAGATCTTTTACATGCTAAACTATAAAGACGTGTTCCTTTTTTTGAAAATTTATATAAAAAAATCTTTTCTTTTCATTTTCTAAACTGTGATTAAAATCATTCATGTTTTTGTACGTCAATAAGAAAAATAAGTTTATCTTCCGATTTTCCTCCTTCAGAACGTTACGTCCCTTCTTCTTCTTCTTCTTCTTCTTCTTCTTCTTCTTCTTCTTCTTCTTCTTCTTCTTCTTCTTTCCCTTTCCCTCCTTCTTCTTTTATTTCTTACCTTTCTTTTTTCCCTTTCCGTTCTTCTTCTTCTTCTTCTTCTTCTTCTTCTTCTTCTTCTTCTTCTTCTTCTTCTTCTTCTTCTTCTTCTTCTTCTTCTTATAACGTTACACTGTGAGCAAAGAGAGCAATATCGCTTTAGAAATGATAGCATCCCGCATGGTGCGTTTTGCGTTTCGTGCTTTCGTGCTTATCAGCCTCTGATTCTGACAGAAGGATGTACAGTCGAAGACTCCACGATGATATGTGCTATTTGAAGGCAAGTCCGAACTCTCTCATATCGTTAAGCGTTCAGCTGTGCTGACAGGATTAGCCAGGACTCTTTCTATGTACCGGGAAGGAGGACGTAGGATTGGAGAGGCGGCAGTACAGCACAAAGGTAGAATTGAAGAGGCGTTAGTAAGAAAGCTATGAAATTGAAAGGCAGGCAGTAGTAGTAAGAGGAGTGTGGAATTGAAGTGGCAGATGAAAAGAAGAATGTGAAATTGGAAAGGCGGTATTATGAGAATGTGGAATTAAAAAGGCACCATTAAGTGGGTAAAATTGAAGAGGCGTTAGTAAGAAAGCTATGAAATTGAAAGGCAGGCGGTAGTAGTAAGAGGAGTGTGGAATTGGAGTGGCAGATGAGAGAAGAATGTGAAATTGGAAAGGCGGTATTTGGGAGAATGTGGAATTAAAAAAGGCACCATTAATTGGGTAAAATTGAAGAGGCTTTAGTAAGAAAGTCTATGAAATTGAAAGGCAGGCGGTAGTAGTAAGAGGAGTGTGGAATTGGGAGTGGCAGATAGAGAAGAATGTGAAATTGGAAAGGTGGTATTATGAGACTGTGCAATTAAAAAGGCAGTATTAAGGGGTATGTGGAATTAATAAGGCGGCATTGGTGATAATGTAGAATTGAAGAGGCCTTTGTGAGAAGGCATTGAAATTGATGGGCTGGTAAGAAAGATGGTGGCATTGGAATGCTAAAATGAACACGGAACTGAAAAGGCAGTAATACGGCAAAAAGTAAGATTGAAGAGGAGGTAATAAAATTAATTCAAAACCCAAGAGACGGGAATAAACAAATAGTGGAACTGAATAGACAATAGAACAACAAACACGAGGAATTGAACAAGAAATGTTAAATTGAAAAGTGACAGCAAAAAGGAATAATAAGAGAAGCGGTAGAAAGAAGAAAGTAAAATTGTAGAATGAAGGAGAGAGAGAGGAGAGAGAGAGAGGAGAGAGGAGAGAGAGAGAGAGAGAGAGAGAGAGAGAGAGAGAGAGAGAGAGTAGAATGGAATGTTGCGGCAACTTTGCCTGTCTAGATAACTGTCTAGATTCAGATGTCCTTCTTGTTAGGCCAGTCCTCATGGGATATTTTTTGCCTAATATTTTTTTTCTCAGTTTTCAATTTTTTTTCCTTAAACCAAAATATTATGAAAACCCCATCGAGATAGTGAGGCATTGTCCAAGGTTCTGAGCATCCTTTTGAAAACAAGTGATGAATGGACTTTGCCCTGTCCTTAAAAAAAAAAAAAAAAAAATGAAGGTGGTACGAAATCATGTTATTTGGATAGAAGTGTGTCGTAATGATAAGGATTGACTATGAAGTCCGCTTTTATATACAAGGATCAGTACCTCGGGTTGCCGTAAAGATACCGAAATTACCACCTGAATCAGAGAGAGAGGAGAGAGAGAGAGAGAGAGAGAGAGAGAGAGAGAGAGAGAGAGAGCTTTCAGTCCTTCCTATTTTCATTGTTTGATGTTATACGTTTTGGGGAAGCATCATATTTCTTTACAATAATCTGCTGTTTAGCTTTAACCCTAAACATTCAACTAACAACCAGGTACTAAATTCACTGTTTAGGTTAATCGACTTACACAAAGTTCTAAGAGCTCGTCCATGTGTCTGGTTAATTCAAGGGTGTAACTACTGCACTTTAATTGTTCAGTAGCTACCCTCCTCTTGGTAAGGGTAGAAGAGACTCTTTAGCTATGGTAAGCAGCTCTTTTAGGAGGGACACTCCAAAATCAAATCATTGTTCTCTAGTCTTGGGTAGTGCCATAGCCTCTGTACCATGGTCTTCCACTGTTTTGGGGTAGACTTATCTTGCTTGATGGTACACTCAGGCACATTATTCTGTTTCCTTATTTCCTTTCCTCGCTGGGCCATTTTGTCTGTTGTAGCCGTTGGGTTTATAGCGTCTTACTTTTCCATCTAGGCTTGTAGCTTAGCTACCACTTGTACTAAGATGCGCGCGTGCGAGTAAGTAACATAGAAAGAAATAGACTGGACTTAAGTGAACAAAACTAAAAACAACGAAAACCCATTTTCAGTATTACTCTTTCAAATATCTTTTGTTTTTTTCCTGCCCCGCTTTAACCAAAACCTTTCCTACAAACACTAAATCATTATATCCTTTGTAGACTTTCTTGCCGAATAGGAATCCTTAAGACTCCTTCTGGTCTTACGTGAAGAACAGTCTTTCAGGATTACGTAAACGAACACGCTTCCTTCAATCCCCCGCAGGATCCTGATCCCCCTCAAAGTCTGGATTAGCGGCTCCGAAAAGGGACTCTCCGACCGTCCGGGCGATAGATGAGACCAGACACCTGGAAAGTGCTGGATGAAAGACTGGTTAAGGTGGGCAGTGGTGGTAGAGAATGGATTCACGGGGATTAGTAGGGATTAGCGGATTTTATCCATGTGCCTATTAGCAGGATTAGTTACAATGAGGATTACCATCATCCTGCTTGTCTTTGAGAGGCCGAACATAAGAGTCCTTCGGGTTCCCCGGGTAATGTTATTACACTACTTCCAGCGGGTGGATTTTCTTGAAGTGGGAAGATTCCACCTGATGAGTTTTGTTACATTTTGACCGACCTATTCCGGAGTATACGTTTTTGGTCAGTCAGTTCTGCCTTGAATTTGGGAACCAAATCTTATAGGAACCGTTGTGTATTTAGGTAAATGTTTGTTATTCATATGGCCTGTATAGTTCTGGAACGTTTTTCACAATGGTGGTTAATCTGTTTGTTGATTTATATGCAGTTCAGTTGATATTTTTCTTACGCATTCGGTGAAAAATAAAATGTTCTTGTAGACGTTCGCAAATTGTTACAATAGTTTAGACTCGAAATCATTTATGATAGTAACTTATCATCTTCTATGACTTGATGAAATTCTTCAATGAATTTGAAAATAATCCGCGAATATAGCGAAGTTTTCCTAATAATGATAATAATAATAATGATAATAATAATAATAATATGATAGTAACATTATCATTATCATCATCGTCAACAAATCAGGTTATCTCTAATGTATATATGTATATATATATATATATATATATATATATATATATATATATATATATATATATATATATATATATATTATTATTATATTATTAGCATTGTTGCTATTATTATTATTGCTACTGCTATTATTATTAGTAGTATTATTGTTGCTACTACTACTACTAGTAGTAGTAGTAGCAGTAGTAGTAGTAGTAGTATTGTACTTACCATCATTATTATTACAGCCACTAACACCATCTAAATAAAAATATATCACGCGGAAAACACCGTAAGAGTTTAACGTGAATTCTCAACACCCAGAAAATCCCTTTGTCCTCAATCGTAGCTCGAATCCTTTGGCGTGATGATGAAGCAGCATTGATATTTACGCGAGGTGGCTGGACAAACGTGCGTGATTTCATGGTTGCGTATTATCCACGTCACGCTGGCGTATTTCATTAGGTAGGTTAATAAGGCGTTACTTTGAGGTCGTTTGTTGTGAAGACGTCCGTTGGTAGTGGTTCCGCGAACGGCAGTACTTTCTATATTGTTCTAAGTTCGGCTCGCGATGGTCCTGGTTTTGTTCATTTTCACGTTTTGCGTTTTTTGCCGTTTTATTTTTGATGTGGTAGATTTGACCTGCGTTAATTCAAGCGTTGATCTTGGGCGTTAATCTTGACCTTTTTCTTGTGCCTTGTCTAAATTGTGTAGTTTTGACCTGCGTTGATCTAGGCGTTTTTTCTGTGCGTTTTTTTTAAATGTATTAGAATTGACCTGCGTAATTCAAGCGTTAATCTTGACCTTTTTCTTGTGCGTTGTCTAAATTGTGTAGTTTTGACTGCGTTAATCTGGGCGATTTTTCTGTGCGTTTTTTGAAATGTATTAGAATTGACCTGCGTTTAATTCAAGCGTTAATCTTTTCGTTTTTCTTATGCGTTATCTAAATTGTTAGATTTGACCTGCGTTAATCTTGGCGTTTTTTTTCTGTGCGTTATGTAAATCATATTAGATTTGACCGTCGCTAATGTAAGTGTTAATCGTGTTGTTTTTTCTGTTTGGTTCTTTAAATTAAGCATTAATCTTCACCGTTTTCTGTCCGTTATTTAATTTGTATTAGAATTGACCTTCGTTAACATAAGCGTTAATCTTTTTTTTTTCTTTGCGTTATTTAAATTGTGCTAGATTTGACCTGCGTTAATGTAAGTGTCAATCTTGGCGTTTGTTTCTTTGCGTTATTTAAACGGTATTAGATCTGGCCTGCGTTAATCTAAGCTTTAATCTTGGCGTTTTTTAAATTATTAAATTTCATATGCGTTAATCTAAGCGAAAATCTCAGTCTTTTATATGTGCTCTTTTTTTTAAATATTTGACCTGCGTTAATCTTGGCGTTTTTTAAATTGTATTATATATCATATGCGTTAATATAAGCGGAACTCTCAGTCTTTTATATGCGCTCCTTTTTAAACTTTATTAGATTTGACCTGCGTTAGTCTAAGCGTTGATCTTGGCGTTTTTTAAATTGTATTATATTTCATATGCGTTAATCTAAGCGTTAATCTCAGCGTTTTATATGTGCTGTTTTTTTTAAACATTATTAGATTTGACCTGCGTTAATCTAACAGTTAATATTGGTGATTTTTTTTTTCCTGTGCGTTAATCCAAAACACTGTGTTAACCGTACTTTTGGATTTGACTTTTTTTTTTTACTGATTGTAGACTTTTTTGTTTACGTTTACATCTTTATTTTGATATTCATAATCTCATGATTTAAAGATAGTCTATATTCATTATTCATTACTTCTTATGTATAGATTATTTCATTTCCTCACTGGGCTATTTTCCACTGTTGGCGACCATGGGCCTATAGCAATTCTGCTTCTCCAACTAGGGTTGTACCTTATCTAGTAATGATAATAATAATAATAATAATAATAATAATAATAATGATGATGATGATAATAATAATAATAATAATAATAATAGTAATAATAATGATAATAAGTATAATAATAATTATGATAATAATGATGATGGTAATAATAATAATAATAATAATATTATTATTATTATTATTATTGCTATTATTATTATTATTATTATTATTATTATTATTATTATCTTAATATAATAATGATAATTATTATTATTATTATTATTATTATCATTATCATTATCATTATTATTTATTAATATCATTATTATTATTATTATTACTATTATCATCATCATCATCAAGTACCGTGAACTATAAAACACAAGAGGCTGAATATAATTCCTCAAATGTTTGGAATTACATTACACGGAGTACTTATCACATAAGCCCTGTTATTATTTTCTTTATCCTCACGTGAGCTCCAACGCTGTTTGTAATTAATGAGATGATGGAAGATCATTATCTCCTTTAATGAAATACTCGAGGTATAATCGTTGTTCGAGTAGTTAAGAGTTTTAACTCTACAGTTTAATGAGATGTTAGATAATGTTATGTTATTTATTATATATATATATATATATATATATATATATATATATATATATGTATTTATTTATATATAAAAATATATTTTTATATATATATATATACTGTATTATGTATATATTTATATATATATATATATTTATATATATATATATGTATTTATGTAATAATAATAATAATAATAATAATAATGATGATAATAATA
The DNA here is from genome assembly GCF_036898095.1 of Palaemon carinicauda. Taxonomy (NCBI): domain Eukaryota; kingdom Metazoa; phylum Arthropoda; class Malacostraca; order Decapoda; family Palaemonidae; genus Palaemon; species Palaemon carinicauda. The sequence continues at coordinate 38,890,699 of NC_090741.1, read as the reverse complement.
ATATAGTGTACGTGACCCGTCAAAAATTACTGCAAAATATTTAGATATGCGCACACGCCCTCTCACCATGGTATGACTACTCCTTCTCCCACTACCCGTGGAGTGGGGAGAGCCGAGTAGTTTTATATATATATATATATATATATATATATATATATATATATATATATATATATATATATATATATGTATGTGTGTGTGTGTTGTTTGTGTTGTTTGTGTGTGTATATATATATATATATATATATATATATATATATATATATATATATATATATTATATATATGTGTGTGTGTGTGTGTGTATGTGTGTTGTATCCCCTCATATTTTTAACAAGAAATACTTAAATCAAAATCCACTTTAAAAAAATTTGCCAATTTTATTTTTATATTAACAAGTCGACTGAAATAAAGTCGAAGCTTTCGACCATTCAACTTACTACACGAAAATGGGAAATTCTAGTAAACGAAGACTTGAACAATTTACCCTTTTTAGTTCCAAGTTTGGGAAAATAATCGAACAGCCGTCAGATGGGAAATGGAGATAACTAACATCTGTGTCCTGTAGGGCTGTGGTCGTCTGAAAGCCGTCTTTCCTTCATTTGATGGAGCCGTTGTAAGTGATCGGGTGATTAAGAGGTGGTAAACGACCTTCAACTACTTCTTCGACAACCTGAGAGAGAGAGAGAGAGAGAGAGAGAGAGAGAGAGAGAGAGAGAGAAATACAAGGATTTTGGATGTTTCAAAGACTTTTTAAAAAGTCCATCTGTGGAGACTTCCTTTGCTCTCTGGTAGAGCGATTTAGGTTAAGCATTGAGAGAGAGAGAGAGAGAGAGAGAGAGAGAGAGAGAGAGAGAGAGAGAGAGAGAGAGAGAGAGAGTTACAAGGAATTTGGATGTTTCAAAGACTGTTCAGTCCATCCGAGGAGAGTATATTTGCTCTTGGGATGAGCGATTTAGTTTAAGCATTGAGAGAGAGAGAGAGAGAGAGAGAGAGAGAGAGAGAGTTACAAGGAATTTGGATGTTTCAAAGACTGTTCAGTCCATCCGAGGAGAGTATATTTGCTCTTGGGATGAGCGATTTAGTTCAAGCATTGAGAGAGAGAGAGAGAGAGAGAGAGGAGAGAGAGAGAGAAGAGAGAGGAGAGAGAGAGAGTTACAAGTAATATATTAGTTTCAAAGACGTTTTAAGTGCATCCGCGGAGACTCCATTTGCTCTTTGGTATAGCGATTTAGTTAAAGCATTTAGAGAGAGAGAGAAGAGAAAGAGAGAGAGAGAGAGAGAGAGAGAGAGAGAGAGAGAGAGAAGAGAGAGAGAGAGAGAGAGAGTATTAGCGGCCTAAAAGCTAACTCTGGTTTCGCCACATGTCTGTCGTTTTTCTGTGTACAAGCTTTAATTGCCATCTATGGTATTTCCATTACCTCAGCCAGCGAAGTTGGAAGGAGGTTACGTTTCACCCCCCTGTTTGTGTTGTTTTTGTGTATTTGTATGTTTGTGTTTGTGAACAGTTTCCTAGCGATAATTGTAATTTGTAGAGTAATGAAATTTGCGGGGATTAACTGTTATGTAAAAAAGCTGGAAATGATAAAATTTTGGGAGTTCAAGGTCAAAGGTCAAGGTCACGGTCAAGCAAAAAGTCGAGAAATAAGCTGCTGTGGCGGAGGTTTACGCTCTACTGAGAGCACCTCTAGTTTTTTTTTTATTTTTTATAGTTTATATTGTATATGAAAGATCCATTTTAACGATATTGTTCATGGAATAATTTATTTTGATTGTTCATTACTTCTCATGTAGTTTGTTAAGTTCCGTATTTCATTTCCTCACTGGGCTAATTTTCCCTGTTGGAGTTCTTGCTCCTATAGCATCCTTCTTTACCATCTTGGGTTGTAGCTTAAGTTCTGATAATAATAATAATAATAATAATAATAATAATAATAATAATAATAATAATAATAATAATAATAGCGTTCTCTCAACAGTTTTTTTTTTTTATATTCTTGTATTCCTACATCTCTAACGGTCATCCAAACGTATAATGAATCCAAAGAGTTTCCATTTTATAGGACCAGACCTACTGTATATTCTTCCTGTTGTTGTGGTGGTCGATGTGGTGACGTCCCCTGACTGGCTGAACGCCTAACTGGGGTTCAAGTTCCGCGCAAGCTCGTTATTTCTTTTGATCGTTGCAACCTCACCATCTTGTGAGCTAAGGATGGGGGTTTTGGGGAGTTTATATTTCTATCTACTGAGTCATCAGTAGCCATTTTCTGGCCCCCCTTAGTCGTAGCTTGGGTGGAAGGGGCTTTGGGTGCTGATCATATGTATATATGGTCAGTCCAAGGTATTGTCCCACTTGATAGGGCAGTGTCAATGTCCCTTGTCTCTGCCCTTCATGAGCAGCCTTTAAAACTTTTAAGCTATCTTGTTATTGGTGCGACTGTTATATCAAGTGAATTTTCATTCAATTTTATTTTTGCTGCTGTGTTAGATATTTTGCTTTTGATTTACTGTTTGTTATTATGAGTGATTGTAGAAAATATGTCTAGATCTAGACTGACAATTTTTTTGCCAATATATTTTGGATATTTTTATTAAATACTTATCATCAAAGTATGGTGATTATATTATATATATATATATATATATATATATATGATATATATATATTATATATATATATATTTATATATATACACATATATATCACACAAAAGAAGCAGCGAAGGAAGAGAAGACGCTGGATTGACCGAACTAAGAAAATTTGCGGGTATAGCCTGGAATAGAAAAACCATAAACAGACGCGAGTGGAGTCCTTGCAGTGGATTAGTAACGGCTGATAATGACGATGATGATTATATATATGTATATATATATGTATATATATATATATATATATATATATATATATATATATATACATATACACACGTATATATATATAATGTACATATATATATGTGCATATAATATATATATATATATATATATATATATATATATATATATATATATATATATATAAATATATATATATATATATATATATATATAT
>NC_090741.1:38874686-38887147 GCF_036898095.1 Palaemon carinicauda | reverse complement strand
TTTTTGTCTCAATATCTCGCATGTCCTTCATTTGCAGTTTTTTCATTATGTTTCTGCTGTTCATCAGTTGTATTCTTATTCTTGTCTTCCCTCCACTTCCTCTCCATTTGTATAACAGCTCTTCCTACCTGTCTCCCGCATCATTTAAAAATCCAACACATTTATTTTCAAATACCTCCCACCTCGTTTACTCCCATAACCAACTAACCCCTCCCCCCCCCCCAAAAAAAAAAAAAAAAAAAAAAAAAAAAAAAAAAAAAAAAAAAAAAAAAAAAACATTTGGGACCTTCCAATCTGACGGAACGACCAATGACCTCTTCCGGTCTGCAATGAAACAGATGTTTTTGTTTCCCTGCATTTGCAAGACACACCTGGGCCGAATCCGTTATGATTTCTTGCTAGGATCTTTTCGATTTGCTTGCGTTGACGGTTTCATTTATCGTGTAGTATTCACGACGATCATAAAAGAGAGAGTCGATGTTAGTGTACCTTTTCCATCACATCTTACGAATTTGTAAGAGTTGCATATGGGTCGGTTATGAGATTGGCTGGAGTAAGGCTGTCATTATTATGGACATGAAATATAAATATAATTTATGTATTATTACATATAATTTATGTATTATTACATATAATTTATGTATTATTACATATAATTTATGTATTATTACATATAATTTATGTATTATTACATATAATTTATGTATTATTACATATTTAAAGGTTTAAAGGCCGGTCTTGAATGGCAGAGGCAAGGGGCAGTGACGGTGCCCTAGAGACTGACCATAATATGATCAGTGCTCAAACTCCCTCATTAGCCAAGCTAGGACCACGGAGGGCCAGGCAATGGCTGCTTATGACTCAGTAGGTAGACATATAGGCTCCCCCAAACCCGCATCATTAGCTCACAAGGATGTTGAGGTTGCAGAAACTAAAGGAACTAACGACGATCACCAGGCAGGGAAGTATCCAATAGGCAGATTATGAAATTTTTGCTTATGTATTCTAGCCCACTCTGTTTTATGTTATTTTTCTTTTGTATATTTATTCAAATTCATACCATGTCCACTTTTAGTTTTGACAATATTTATTTCATAATCCCATTAATGTATTTGAGGTAATTTAAAGTTCGATTTTTCATTCCTTTTACATAACTTCTCTTTTTTAAGATTTTACCTTTTTATCAGCATACTTTATCACCGTCCAACAGCTTTCTCTTCCATTTCTTTATTATATTCCTGTTTATCAACATAAATTCTCACCATTCCATAAGCTGTTTGATGTTGTTTTCCTCTTTTTTTATTGACTGAATCATAACAGATGAAGAAATCTTCATTTTTGTATTGGATTTCTTTACAATTGCGTAACCCAGAGTGGTTTATTTGCGTAAATGTGCGTGCGTATGATTGCTTTGACATTTCGATGTGAAAAATGTGTTTTGGTCGGCTGGGAAAATTTTCCCCAATGTTTATAAACTGACAGAATTTCTTCGCTTGTTTATCAGACTTTATTTATTTATTTATTTATTTATTTATTTGTTTATTTATTTATTTATTTATTTATTTTTTTTTTTTTTTTTTGTAACCCGTTACTCTTCATATGACATTCACTGCAAAGGGTTGTGGTGGCCTGGTGGTGGCGTCATTGCCTGGTTATTGCCAGACCGGGATTCGAGTCCCCCGCAAACTCGTTAGTTCCTTTGGTCGCTGCAACCTCAACTTCCTTGTGAGCTATGGATGAGGGGTTTGGGGTAGCCTATAGGTCTATCTGCTGAGTCATCAGCAGCCATTGCCTGGCCCTCCATGGTCATAGCTTGGGTGAAGAGGGGCTTGGGCGCTGATCATATGTAATATGGTCAGTCTCTAGGCCATTGCCCTGCTTTGTAGGACAATGTCACTATCCCTTACCTCTGCCATTCATGAGCCACCTTTAAACTTTGACTCATTACTCCTTACACCTGTCACCCAAGATATGTTGTTTCATCTATTTTGAGGAAAGACTAAGACAGCTATAGCTGACTTAAATGGTCTTGTTTTTCTATTAAAAATCCAAAATTAAAAGAATGATCTCATTGTTATCATCATCATTATCATCATCTCCTAAGCCTATTGACCCCAAGGGCCTCGGTTAGATTTCGCCAGTCGTCGCTATCTTGAGCTTTAAATCAATACTTCTCCATTTATCATCATCTACTTCACGTTTCATAGGCCTCAGCCATGTAGGCCTGGGTCTATAGATATACATAGAGCTAATTGTAGGTTTCCAATTTTTGAGCTTTTCAAACGAAATTATTTTAAGTTAGATTTGGTTAAATTTTGAATTAGATTAATACATTAGTAGTATGCTTTGTATTCTTACATATGAAAGTTTTTCTCATTATTTAATTTCTGGGGGTAGAGTTTATTCAGTCAGTTTTTACCTCCAAATATTTAATAAGGGTAATTTACACATTTTGAATATGTTTTGTTGTCAGCTGAAAGGATCAACTCCTTATATACAAATATGAGCAGTCAAATTCAGGACTCTCTCTCTCTCTCTCTCTCTCTCTCTCTCCTCTCTCTCTCTCTCTCTCTCTCTCTCTCTCTCTCTCTCATTTAATATGAAATTCAACTACGTGAATATATGAGAAGTCAAATTGAGGTGGTTTTCTCTCTCTCTCTCTCTCTCTCTCCTCTCTCTCTCTCTCTCTCCTCTCTCTCTCTCTCTCTCTCTCTCTCTCTCTCCAATTTAATATGAAATTCAATTACGTAAATATAATATGAGCAGTCAAATTCAGGTTCTCTCTCTCTCTCTCTCTCTCTCTCTCTCTCTCTCTCTCTCTCTCTCTCTCTCTCTCTCTCTCTCTCTCTCTCCAATTTAATATGTAATTCAACTACTTAAATACAAATATGAGCAGTCAAATTCAGGACTCTCTCTCTCTCTCTCTCTCTCTCTCTCTCTCTCTCTCTCTCTCTCTCTCTCTCTCTCTCTCTCTCTCTCTCTCTCTCTCTCTCTCTTATTTGATATGGAATTTAAGTGCAGATATCATTATCTTGTTTGTGTTATTTTTAGGCACCTCTTCTTCTTTGCTTCCCTCTCCTATACCACTGTAGGTCAAGGGGACTTAAGTAGACATTCAATTCGAATTTCTATACCGAATTATAGTTGTTTTCTATTTTTCAATTTACATCATGTTAATTTATTCTTATTATTTCCATAAATAAGAAATGAGAAAGATAGGAAGGCGAAGGATGGAGAGAAATAACAAGGAAGAAGAGGAAGATTGGCTCTGATCTTTTATTCTATCAATCGATCCATTTTTGAAGTGATTGCAACACAATGTTTGGCAATCGAAATCAGGCGGTGATATCCGTAGAGTTGAGGATTGCCATTGCGTATACTCTTAGAGGTTATTTATTATTATTATTATTATCATTACTTGCTAAGCTACAACCCTAGTTGGAACAGAAGGATGCTATAAACCTAGGGGCTCCAACAGGGAAAATAGCCCAGTGAGGAAAGGAAACAAGGAAATAAGAGAAGTAAATAACAATTAAAATAAGATATTTTAAGAACAGTAACAAGTCGTTTGTTTGTCTTAGTTTGTCTTTCAGTTTTCCAGTTGTTCCAAAATTCTTTAGTGGATTCCATTATGTTTTGTGACATCAAACCCATTTTCTAAATCAGTAGAGGTATGTTAATTTATATAGAGAGCTTCATTCTTCTCCAGTTTTTACATATATTCTGTACAAAAGTTAGACATTTCGTACATCCTTTTTTTGGGTTCACGAAAAATAAGATTCGTAGCTTCCATTGGGACAGACCGAAAAAACACCTTTTACAAAGGGAAACAAACATAAGAACACTAACTAATATAACGTTCCTCGCCTAACCTAACCTAGGAGCCATATCCTGACCTACCGAGTAATCTGTCTTATAGTTTCATTTTTAATCCTGTCCTGCCATTTAACTCCCAATATTCTTCGACCCCCTTAGACTACCATGATCTTAGCTTACTCTGTCCCAACACACTATATTCGCACCAAAGTTTCTTTTCAAGGCAGTAAATGTCAGCATAGACATTTTATTCACTATTACAAAGCTGAAAACTCTTTGCGTAATGCGTATATAAGAATGTTGATGCTATTGGTCTGCCCCTCTCTTTTATTCTTCTCCTGTACTTCTCTTTCTCCCTAGTTCCTTAATCTTTCCTATCCCGAGTACCTGCCTAGAGCTATAAATTGGATTCTATCCAGGGGTACTCTTCCTTTCCCCATATTCCCCCTTCCCTATTCTTATTATTGTTGTTGTTGTTGTTGTTGTGTGCGCAAGCCTCTTGCGCATGTTCCAATAAGTAAATAGTTAATGAATGACAGAATATTAAAAGCAGTATTTATAAAATAAAGAGAGTTGTGATGAAATTACACAGACAATGGGATATAAGTGAGTCATATACCTACAGATTCCAGATAACGACAAAGCTGTTTCTCAGTAGTCCAAAAACTATTGATATTTAATTAAATTACGTAGAGAATAGATGAGGAGGAACCTACACAATTATTATTTCTATGATTAAGAAATGAACAAGGTAGGAAGGAGAAGGAATCGGAGAGATAACAAGGAAGTAGATGAGAATTGCCTATTACCAATCAATGGTGATCACTAACTCTACGGATACCACCGCCTGATTTCGCTTGCCAAAGGAAAAAAAGTTGTACAATCACGTCAAAAATGAATTGATTGATAGAATGAAAGACCACAGCCAATTCTCCTCTTCTTCATTATTATTTATTTTCATCCTTCGCCTTCCTGCACTCGTTATTTCTTAAGGACGAACCTACACATACCAACCGACAATAAAGCATTAATGATAAATACGCATACAAGGTTGAGTCATAACATTTAATACCTAGATCGTAGATAATCACGAACCTCCGCACACGCGGCCGATATAATGCAAAGATCACCTTTAATCATTCGTATGTTAATATCCTGACCTTTCGTCTGTTGCCTCTGAGAGGGACTCGATCAAAACCAGATTCTATTGTTGTCCCGACGAATGAAAAGGCGTGATTATTATTGCTTTCGTTCTGCGAAGAATAATGAAACGGGGGTTTTTTCACTTCCTCGTTATCTTTCTCCGCCGGAGGTTTTGATGTGTTGATGGAGGTTCGGTATGGTTTTAGATTTGGGTTTTTTATTCGGGTTATTTAGAACCTTTGATGGGGTTTCGTAGAGGTTTTAGATCAATGATGCATTGCTACTATTAAAGGTTTAAAGGTCGCTCATGAATGGCAGAGGCAAGGGACAGTGACATTGCCCTAGCAAGCAGGACAATGCCCTAGAGACTGACCATATATTATATGATCAGCGCCCAAGCCCCCTGTCCACCCAAGCTAGGACCAAGGAGGGCCAGGCAAATGGCTGCTGATGACTCAACAGATAGACCTATAGGCTCCCCCAAACCCCCCAACCTTAGCTCACAAGGATGGTAAGGTTGCAGACACTAATGGCACTAACGAGACTGAGCGGGACTCGAACCCCCGACTGGCAAACACCAGGCAGAGACGTTACCAATCAGGCCACTGCAATATGTTATAGGGATTCTTTTAATGGTTTTATTGAGGCTCTGATAGGAATTTAGTTTCTTATGACTATAAGAAAGGTTACTCAAGTTCCATATGTGGATGAGTTCATGGTGAGGGGAAGATGGAGATGGTTTGGGCATTCTCTTCGCACTCCCCAAGAGATGGCTTCCCTTGGGGCTGCGGATAGTTTTGTTTTAGCCTTGATAAAGATTCAAGATGACTTTAGTGCGAAAAGGCTTAAGATAATATAACTTGGGATTCAGGATAGTTTTAGTAATTATCGTTACGGAAATCAGAGATTGTTTCAATGAGGATTCAATTCAGATATAAATTAGTTTTGGATAATGTGGATACTTCCTGGTAAAGGAGTAATGAAGATTAAGGATAATTATATTGATGCTTTGATTAAAGTTTAGGATAGTTTTTACAAAGTTTTGATCCTGTGTTAACGACAGGGTTTGACTCATCATCTCCTCCTACGCCTATTAACGCAAAGGGCCTTAGTTAAATTTCATCAGTCGTCTCTATCTTGAGCTTTTAAATCAATACTTCTCCACTCATCATCTCCTTTGTCACGCTTCATAGTTCTCAGCCTTGTAGGCCTGGCTCTTCTAACTGCTCTAGTGCCTAGTGCAGCCCTGTTGAAAGTTTGGTGAACTAATCTCTTGGGGAGTGCGAAGAACGTGCCCAAACCATCTCCATCTACCCCTCACCATGATCTCATCCACATATGGCACTCGAGTAATCTCTCTTGTTATTTCATTTCTAATCCTGTCCTGCCATTTAACTCCAAATATTCTTCTAAGGGCTTTGTTCTCAAATCTACAAAATCTGTTTGACCAAGATGATAAAATTGTATAAAAAGTTTTTTTTCTTGTATCTTTTTCCTTGTAACACCTAACTTGGAAATCCTCCCTTGTTAGTTTTCTATGTCATCTCCCCCCCCCTTTCTCTCTCTCTCTCTCTCTCTCTCTCTCTCTCTCTCTCCGCCTTGGGACTGAAGTAATGTGTTTTACGAAATTTTGTTGTCTGATGTTATTTGGGTCCTCTCTCTCTCTCTCTCTCTCTCTCTCTCTCTCTCTCTCAAATTCATCTTTGTATCCGTTTTCTTGTCATACTTTCCGTCTTATATTTTTTTTTTCACGAACCTATTTTTTGGTTTTTACTCTCTCTCTCTCTCTCTCTCTCTCTCTCTCTCTCTCTCTCTCAAATTCATCTTTATATTCGTTTTCTTGTCCTATTTTCCGTCTAATATTAGTTTTTCACGAACCTATTTTTTGGTTTTTACTCTCTCTCTCTCTCTCTCTCTCTCTCTCTCTCTCTCTCTCTCTCAAATTCATCTTTGTATCCGTTTTCTTGTCATACTTTCCGTCTTATATTTTTTTTTCACGAACCTATTTTTTGGTTTTTACTCTCTCTCTCTCTCTCTCTCTCTCTCTCTCTCTCTCAAATTCATCTTTATATTCGTTTTCTTGTCCTACATTCCGTCTTATATTTGTTTTTCACGAACCTATTTTCTTTTGGTTTTTACTATCTCTCTCTCTCTCTCTCTCTCTCTCTCTCTCTCACATACATATATTTACATATATATACATATATATACATATATATATATATATATATATGTATATATATATATATATATATATGTATATATATATATATATATATATACATAATGTGTGTATATATACACACATATGCATTGTTTTTTTTATGTTCATAGGTCGACGTATATTTGTCCCAGTACACATGCACCTGAACTTTCGTAAATATCCGTGTATTAAGAAAGTTGAAGCCTTTTTTTTGTACATCGTATTGAAAACGTTTGTTTTTTCAAAGCCGCCCTCCTTGGTTTATGTATGGAGAGAGAGAGAGAGAGAGAGAGAGAGAGAGAGAGAGAGAGAGGAGAGAGACGAGAGAGAGAGAGAGAGAGAGAGAGAGATAGAGAGATTCTATTTACGTCTGAAAAGTTCATACGAGGTCAAAGCAATTCCTCTCCAAAACAGAACTTGGATTACTCCAGCGTGTGATTATGTCAACTATTGCGAAATATAGTGTTGGCTTTATCGTATGTAATATATAATTGACGAGAGAAGCGTGTGTGTGTATGTGTGTGTGTGTCTGTGACGTGACGGTAGGTATAAGGTAAGGGTACAGCCCCCTCCCCCTAGGCGAAGCTTGTACCACGTGAAAAATACGACCCAAACAGCATTACGACTTAAGGTGTCACATTACCTCGATTTTAGTATGTCAAAGGAGAGTTGTATTTTAGCTCGATTCTATGTAATCTCAGGTCATCTATCTCAGGGGTCGGGAGCATTGACGCGCTGTCCTAGTGGACCTCGGGAGCGGTTCATTTTGGCCGTAATTGAATACATATTCTCCGTTACGAAAGAGGGGAAATAGCTGGAAGACATTCCTTAAATAAAAAGCAAACCCGGTTGTTACTGTGTGTTTTTACAGGACATAATTCAAGAGCTTCGTAGATTAAACCCGATATTTGACTGAATCAGGAAGGTCGAGATGGATGGAATGGATATAGTCCCTTCCTCTTGTATTGTCCACTTTGCCAAGCAAGTCGATGAAGTTCAGTGGGGTTGCGACGGTGACAGGAAGGCTATTAGTTGTTATTTTTTTTAGGATTTTGAGGTGCATTGGAGCGGTTTGGGGTTTGACTTATGGGTTGTAAGGGGACCTGTAGGGTTGCAGGATATGATTTAGGTTTTGCAAGGGTACCTGGAGGGTTGTGGAGGGTTGTAAAGTATGATTTATCGGTTGTAAGGGAACTGGAGGGTTGCAGGATATGATTTAGGTTTTGCAAGGGTACCTGGAGGGCTGTGAAGGGTTGTAAAGTATGATTTATCGGTTGTAAGGGAACTGGAGGGTTGTGGGGGTATGATTTAGGTGTTACAAGGGGACCTGGAAGGTTGTAGGGCATGATTTAGTGATTGTAAGGTGACATAGAGGATTTTAGGGTATGACTTATGAATTGTAAGGTGACCTGGAGACTTGCAGGGTATGATTTAGGTGTTGCAAAGGGACCTGGAGGGTTGTAGTGTATGATTTAGTGGTTATAAGGTGACCTTGAGGGTTGTAAGGTATGATTTGTGGATTGTTAAGTGACCTGGAGACTGGCAGGGTATGATTTTGTTTTTGTAAGGGTACCTGGACGGTTGCAGGATATGATTTAGGAGTTTTTAGGGGACCCGGAGGGTTGCATAGTATAATCTAGTGGTTGTAAGAGGACCTGGAGGGTTGCTGGGTATGATTTAGTGGTTGTAAGGTGACCTGGAGGGTTGCATAGTATAATATAGTGGTTGTAAGAGGACCTGGAGGGTTGCTGGATATGATTTAGTGGTTTTTATGGAACCCGGAGGGTTGCATAGTATAATCTAGTGGTTGTAGGAGGACCTGGAGGGTTGCTGGGTATGATTTAGTGGTTGTAAGGTGACCTGGATGGTTGCAGGGTATGATTTAGTGGTTGCCAGGGGATCTGGAAGGTTGCGCGTAAGATTTGCTATGCCAGTCTGATTGGTAAAAAGGATCAGTAATTGAATAATAAATTGGGTTTAGTTTTTTTAGTCACTAGTCAGATTGTGCAGGATAATGACCGGGTGACAGGGGTATTGTTGCTTGGTTGTTATGTAGGCAATAGGGTTGTTGGGTAGGTTTTGGGTTATGCATCATTGGCTTTTGGGTTGTTAAGTTGAAGGTATTTTCTATCTAGGATTGTTTCCTGGTTGTTGGAGTGGTATGAGTGGATAGTTTGAGATTCATATCCGACAATATATGAAAATATGTTGTTGTATGATGACTGCGGGGTTGTAGCGTGAAGGGCTGGTGTTGTGCATGGCCAGTTGGTTGTGTTTTGAAATAGCCAAGGCAATAGTGGGATATCCAGAAGGGATTCTTTATTTTGTTAGTTGTTAATGAGTTCTTTTTATGTTATTTAAGACGTCAGCTATAATTGAAATTCAATCGAGAATTTTATTTAATTTTTTTCAGTCATTTCCGAATATTTCAGAATTGAAATTTTATTGTTATGCCAGAATGCATATTCTAATCAGTCACTCAATTAATCACTCGACTGTTATTATTATTATTATTATTATTATTATTATTTGCTAAGCTACAACCCTAGTTGGACAAGCAGGATGCTATAAGCCTAAGTCCTCCAACATGGAAAATAGTCCAGTGAGGAAAGGAAACGAGGAAAAATAAAATATTTTAAGAACAGTAACATTAAAATAAACATCTACATAAACTATAAAAAATCAACAAAACAAGAGGAAGAGAACTAAGATAGAATAGTGTTTCCGAGAGTGCCGTCTCAAGCAAGAGAACTCTAAGCCAAGACAATGGAAGACCATGGCACAGAGGCTATGGTCCTGGTTGAATGAAATGGAAGCTTCCTTCAGACGATCAGAAGAAAGTCTCCCACCATCACCAATTCGCACTGGCCAACGTGGTGATGAAAACTGGCCGAAACCCAACATTGACTTGACATGTCTGAGGCTCTTGTCCAGCAGCATTTGCTGTTGTTGCTGTGACCTTTTATCAAGCAATTCTCTATCTTCTGGTCAATACGGATTTTAAAATGTTAGACAGTCAATGGTTTAAACCTTTTCGATACACCTCCCTCTATGCAGTGACGTTAATCATTAATATTGGAAGCCTTATACGTATTTTTTGCCGTGCCTCGAATGAAGCAAGACAATGAAGGGGGAATGAAAATAGGTAGCATTATAGAAAGAGAATGGAAATGATAAAGGCTAATAGGTTTCGGAGTAAAGAAGGATGAATAGTTTCGAAACCAAGACTCCGGAGGTTTCTCATGACGATACCGTCAATAGGTGGAAAGTTTGATTTGGCAGGAAAAAAATAATAAGAAAGACATACTTATGATAATGCTTAACTCTCGCGCATTTTCGAAATAATGACAGAAAAAAAAAAGATATAAAAAAATGAAAAAATGACCTGGTAAGCACCTATCTCAAAAGGCACTACCACCACCCCTCCGTCAGGTTCCCCCCCCCCCCCCTCGTCATTCGCCGTCGATACGACAAACTCCAACGGCCCATTGGCACCCAGAGGACGGTAAATGCCAGAGGTCACGTTAGGTGCCACGCCAGAAGAAAGAAAGAAAGAGAAAGATGGAAGTTACCATCCGCATAAATTGGGGCTGGAAATTACTGCATTTTGGAGCACTCTTAATCAATTGTCCCCGGGGCCGAGTCTATAATCAGGGCCATCTTCATCTGGCATATATTCCGTAATTTATGGATCCTTAAGCGGTACAAGCTACTTCGAATTCAATTATACCCCGGGCACATCAGTCATCATAAACATGGATTTTCTTTATGGCTGCGGGACACGCGAGGTGGTGGGGGGGGAGGAGGGAGGGGTTGGTGTTGCATGGGGTTGGAGAGGGGTTGGGGGTTATGGGAGGAGGGAGGAAAGGGGAGGAATTGGGAGAATTGAAGAACTCTAGGAAGTGAGTGTTAAGGAAGTGTGAGAGTAGGATTGGCCGAATGGATTTAATGATGGGGGAGTGAAAAAAAGATAAACAGAGAGAGAGAGAGAGAGAGAGAGAGAGAGAGAGAGAGAGAGAGAGAGAGAGAGAGAGAGAGAGAGAGAGGCTGTTGAGAAAAAGGACTGGCCGAATGGATTTAATGATGACAGAAAAGAGAGAGAGAGAGAGAGAGAGAGAGAGAGAGAGAGAGAGAGAGAGAGAGAGAGAGAGAGAGAGAGACTGTTAAAAAAGGATTGGCCGAATGGATTTGATAATGAGGAAGAGAAAAAAAGATAAACAGAGAGAGAGAGAGAGAGAGAGAGAGAGAGAGAGAGAGAGAGAGAGAGAGAGACGTATTGTTATTTACTGGTTGTGCGTATGTTCTTGTGTTATTACGTTGTTATTCCAAAATCAATGAAGTATTATGAGCGAATAAGAAAAAACACAAAATTCAAGGAACAATGTCTAAAACAAATAAAGTCGAAAATTAAAAAGATTCATAAATAAGGAAAAAAAGGGAATAGCAAAATAAAGCCGAAAATTAAAAAGATTCATAAAAATAGAAAAAAAGAGAAAAAAGGGAATAGCAAAACAACAAATCAAAGAAAAATAATAAGAAAATTGGAAACTATAGCAGTCTAACTTCCTCGACTCTCCCCCCCCCCCCAAAAAAAAAGAAAAACCAAATTAACAAATAAACGAAACCTCTATTCCAGTCCGACCGGGTCTCTCTCTCTCTCTCTCTCTCTCTCTCTCTCTCTCTCTCTCTCTCTCTCTCTCTCTCTCTCTCTTTCTAAACGTTTAAACTAATTTGCTCTACCCAAGAGCAAATGGAGTCTCCGTGGATGGACTTAAAAGTCTTTGACACATCCAAAATCCTCGTAACTTCTAATAACTCTCTCTCTCTCTCTCTCTCTCTCTCTCTCTCTCTCTCTCTCTCTCTCTCTCTCTAAACGTTTAAATTAATTCGCTCTACTCAAGAGCAAATGGAGTCTCCGTGGATGGATTAAAAGTCTTTGACACATCCAAAATCCTCGTAACTCCTTTTAACTCTCAGAGCAAATGGAGTCTCCGCAGATGGACTAAAAGTCGACGAGACATCCAAAATCCTTGTAACACTTTAAAACTCTCTCTCTCTCTCTCTCTCTCTCTCTCTCTCTCTCTCTCTCTCTCTCTCTCTCTCTCTCTCCACCAGGTCATTTTGCAGCCATTTCAAAGTCTCTTTTAATGACAATTCTCCGACAGCTATAGCGTGGTTTCGCTGTCAAATGAGAACAGCCATTAGCCCATCCAAGTGAGTCTGGAAGTGACTCGCTCCAGAGAACCGGTTTCGACTTCACCTTTGCTCGAAGTATTTTTTTTTCTTTTTCTATGGAAAG
>NC_090741.1:38862186-38867186 GCF_036898095.1 Palaemon carinicauda | reverse complement strand
GTTTAAAGGATTAAAGGCCACTCATGAATGGCAGAGGCGAGGGACGGTGACATTGCCCTATCAGGCAGGACAATTACTCTAGAGACTGACCATATTGCATATGATCAGCGCCCAAGCCCCCTCTCCCCCCAAGCAAGGACCAAGGAAAGCCAGGCAATGGCTGCGATGACTCAGCAGATAGACCTTTAGGCTCCCCCAAACCCACCTATTCTTAGCTCACAAGGATGGTGAAGTTGCAGCGACCAAAGAAACTAACGAGTTTGAACGGGACTCGAAACCCTTGTACCAACCGTTTGTCACACAATCGTACATAGTTCATTTTGTGCTTGTATCTTCGCTCTCCCCTCGCACTAAAAAGAACCAGAATAAACATGTCTGCGTTTTTCCTCTGTAACGTTGTCTGTTTTTCGAACATGAAATTTCTTGTTGCTTTGAAATTTTGTATATAAAGGAGAGTGTTCTACAATAAACTCACTCAGTTACTTTCAACCTGTCTTTGAGTCACAACCTTCTCTCGGCCCGTCCCACCCTAGTCTGGCGTTCACCAGTCAGGGACGTTACCACATCGGCCACCACAACCCTGTATGTAAAGGTGTAGGATGAGAAGATGACACGGCAATAGGCAATGGAATGGTTTATATTTGCAAATGATTCTGTGCTTATAATGTGAGCAAGAGTAATGTTATAAGGGTAACCTTGACGGAAACACAGAGCTGGAGTAATGGAGTTTGATATGAGCGTTGAAAGAACGGAAGTGGTCTATTCATAAAGTATTGCAGAGCAAATAGATCGAATCACAGGTCCGTTCTCTCACAGCAAACCAGCCTAGTTTGGGTGGGCATTACTAGTACAACTTTGCTGGTCATGGCGGTACGCAAACCCTTTCACCACAAGGAGGTATCCCCACTCAGAATTATATATATATATATATATATATATATATATATATGTATATATATATATATATATATATATATATATATATATATACAGTATATATATATATATATATATATATATATATATATATATATATATATCTAAATTCGCTTTTCCCATTAAATAAGAAGCGGTCTTATTAGATTATTCCATCCTTTCATGATGGCACTTGAGTTTAAGATCCCCGAAAAAGATTGCTGATTTTTTAGCAATATATTATTATTATTATTATTATTATTATTATTATTATTATTATTATTATTATTATTATTACTATTATTACTTGCTTGGCTACAACCCCAGTTGGAAAAGCAGGATGCTATAAGCCCAGGGGCTCCAAGAGGGAAAATAGCCCTGACAGGAAAGGAAACAAGGAAAAATATATTTTAAGAACAGTAACAACATTAAAATAAATATTTCCTATATAATCTATACAAACTTTAACAAAACGAGAGGAAGAGAAACAAGGTAGAATAGTGTGCCCGAGTGTACCCTCAAGCAAGAGAACTCTAACCCATCGAAGTCATTGTTGGTTATTCCCCTTTTCGGAAGAGTTACTTGAAATTATTAAATCAAGATGATATTGACATCCAATATCTTTCATCAAAGATTTTAATCGTCTAGGATGACTTTAAGGTGAGAGGAGAAGGAATCACAGAATAGACAAAGTAAGAAAGGCAGCAGGGTTATGTGCGAAAGATCGGAAACAGACTTTCAGACTGATACCTGTCTGTGGGATCCATGATAATCATTCCTCAAACGAAAGAAGCAGGGTTAAACCTTTTACCCCCAAAGGACGTGCTGGTACGTTTCAAAAAAGCAATCCCTTTACCCCCATGGACCTACTGGTACGTCCTTGCAAAAAAAATGCTATAAAAATTTTTTATTTTCATATTTTTGATAATTTTTTTGAGAAAATTCAGGCATTTTCCAAGAGAATGAGACCAACCTGACCTCTCTATGACAAAAATTAAGCCTGTTAGAGCAATTTAAAAAATATGTACTGCAAAATGTGCTGGAAAAAAAATAACCCCCTGGGGGTTAAGGGTTGGAAATTTCCAAATAGCCTGGGGGTAAAAGGGTATACTTAAAATATACTTAAAGTCGACTGAATTTATGAGCTGTCATTATTATTTATAGCTGTTAGTCAACTGTAGTTGGCTGCAGCCACAATACAGAGAGGACAGGGGCCTAGCAACCTCATCCCAGAATAGTTTCTGAGAATCGTACCTGTATTGTTCCGCCAGAGTGGATGGCTGCAACAGGTATTGACATTCAGTTTCCATGTCAGTCATAAGGGATGCAGTTGCGAGACTCACGTTCTTCTCCACCAGGATTGCAAGCCACCACAGTAGGCTGCCTTTCAGATACATATTTTAATGTTCAGGTCCTGGTTTTCTGGTAGATGCAAGTAGGATAATTATTGGACTATGAAACCATTTGCACACACACAACCATATATATATATATATATATATATATATATATATATATATATATATATATATATGTGTGTGTGTAAATATATGTATGTATGCAAAGATATATATATATATATATATATATATATATACATATATATATATGTATGTATGTATATATATATGTATGTATATATATATATATATATATATAAATATTATGTATATGTATGCAAGGATACTTTTATATATATATATATATATATATATATATATATATATATATATATATATATATATACAGTATATATGTATATATATACATATGAATATGCAGTATATATATATATATATATATATATATATATATATATTATATGTATATATATATTTGTTTACATATTTGTATATGTATATATATATATATATATATATATATATATATATATATATATATATATATATATATATACACTTCATATACATATACACACATATATATACATATATATACATATCTGACCTATATCTATAATAGAACTTACTGATTCGATTCTGCAAATATTGCTAACGTTTACATTTCACTTCTTTGGTAATTAGTATCAACACTAGATCATAATGAGATCGCCTGATTTTTAAACCTGTCAGGTTATTTGGGAACTCAAGAGAAACTGCTTTAATCATAATAATAATAGATTTATGATATTCAGAATGCAAATGCACTTGAGTGAAGGGTATTGTAACAATAATAATAATAATGATAATAATAATGATAATAATGATGATGATGATGATAAAAATAATAATGATGATAATAATAATAATAATAATAATTGTAATAATGATAACAATAATGATAATAATAATAATAATAATAATAATAATAATAATGATGATGATGATGATGATAAAAATAATAATAATAATAATAATAATAATAATAATAATAATAATAATAATAATAGTAATAATAATAATAGTTAGAAGACGTACCAGAAGAGTTGGAAGATCCAGGCCTACATGGCTGAGAACTAGGAAGCGTGAAGTTGGAGATGATGAATGGGGAAATATTGATTTAAAGGCTCAAGATACAGATGACTGGTGAAATTTACCTGAGGCCCTTTTAGTCAATATGTGTAGGAGGAAATGACTTATGATAATAATAATAATAATAATAATAATAATAATAATAATAATAATAATAATAACCAAAGGTACATAATTGATTATAGAGGATAATTAATTAATGAATTGCTTTGTTATTTGTTCTTATAATTTCATTTCGAAGAACTCTCAATTAAATATTTTATTTGATGGCTTTCCTCGCGTGTGATAATCAATTCACTTATTTATCTACGTATATATTTTGTTTATTATCCAATAATCCAATTCTTCTTCTTTCAAGACATTTAACTACCGCACTTTATTGGTTCAGTGGCTACTTTCCTCTTGGTAAGGGTAGTAGAGACTCTTTAGATATGGTAAGCAGCTCTTCTAGGAGAAGGACACTACAAAATCAAACCATTGTTCTCTGGTCATGGGTAGTGCCAAAGCCTCTGTACCATGGCCTTCCACTGTTTTGGGTTAGAGATCTCTTGCTTGAATGTACACTCGGGCCCACCATTCTATCTTGTTTCACTTCCTCTTGTTATTTTGAAGTTTTTATCCTTTTTTTTATTTTCAGTTTTTTATAGTTCATATTTGAAAGAATTATTTTAATGTTATTATTGTTCTTAAACCTCTCTTGTAATTTATTTCCTTATATCGTTTCCTCACTGGGCTATTTTCCCTGTTCGAGCCTTGGGGCTTATATCATCATGCTTTCGCAATTAGGGTTGTAGCTTAGCAAGTAATAATAATAATAATAATAATCACAATGATAGACCATCTTCTCAGCATCAGTACCGGGAAACAAAAAAATGCTTTCATTCGCATTCTCTGATCCGGATAAGATTTCGATTTTGATTCCAGTTCTGCACCAGAGGGCATGAATGTCCACCTAATGTGGCCCAAGAAGAAGAAGAAGAAGAAGAGGAGGAGGAGGAGGAGGAGGAGGAGGAGGAGGAGGAGGAGGAGGAGGAGGAGGAGGAGACGACGACCAAGGGTCTTCTTTCGATTTTGCACAGATTGCAGGACTGCTTATGAGCATTTCGCATTTCGTTGCAAATTCGTTTTGCAAGAACACTGAAGAGCCTGCTCTATTGGCCTTCAAAACAGTGCTGTAGCTAGTCATTTTCTAGATCTTTGCCCTTAGAATCGATTTTGATAGCACCAAAATGGCTTTGTCTTTCTTGTTTGTCTGTCTGAAAAAGGTGTTCTTTGTTGTTAATTATTTTTTTCTGTTTTGTTATTTGTCTGTGGTAATAAATACAAGATAATTCAATTGGTTATATAACATATTATTACTTGTTTGATATATTTTTATCTATATTGAACAGAACGTTTTTACCCGTTTTCATTTTGGATAATTAGTGACTTTTTCATATCAATGAGAATATTTTTTCTTGGATAGTGTTTTATTTCTTTGAAATATTCCATTTTTTTTTTTTAGTTTAAAGAGTTTCAACTGTTGAGGAATTTACTTTCTTATCGAGGTTTCCTCAATGTTCCCTTTTTTGAATCTTTTATTTTATCTTTTTT
>NC_090741.1:38852186-38854686 GCF_036898095.1 Palaemon carinicauda | reverse complement strand
TTTCTGGATACACCTAATTTACACCTGATAGTTGTATATTAACACCCGTTTTAACCTTAATATTTTAACATATCTCACCTTGGCCATTTTTTGCCATGCTCAATTTTTTTTTAGCATTGATTTTATCTAATACCGAGAATGCTGGATATTCAGCTTAGCACTAATACCATGTATTATGCTTCCAAGGATATATTTTTTTATTATTTATAGTATTCCTTTTCGTGACATTTTCCTCGCTTGATATAGATAACTAGACATGCTGTAGCACTACTGTATATCTTCTGTATCTGAATACTATTTTCTTTCCACTGTAATTGCTTAGGTGAGAATAGTTTACGTAACCACCTTGCTTGTTACGTTTCATCCTACGTAAGATTATTTTTTTGGGGAAATAAAGTATTTTGTCACTTCACTTCTTGCTATAGTCCATTTCTTTTATCGAGGCATATTTGCACCGACTCGCAGGGGTGCCCTTTTAGCTTGGAAAAGTTTCCTGATCGCTGATTGGTTAGAATTATCTTGTCCAACCAATCAGCGATCAGGAAACTTTTCCCAGCTAAAAGGGCACCCCTGCGAGTCGGTGCAAATATGCCTCGATAAAAGAAATGGACTATAGTACAGTGATAACGTATTCGCCTAGCATTCGCATAGTAGCAGGTCGATCCCAGCCTAGGACCGTGAGGTTAAGCTGTCTACTGGGGAGGCCTCTGCTGTGCTTGGGCACCACAGTTGTGGGGTTGGGCTTACCCGGCTGACGTTCTGGTGAGCGTCTGTTCTGATGAAATTGGAATTGAAACCAGAAACCTTCAACCTTTAGTTTATTTAATTTTTTTTCTTTTTTTTCTTTTTTAAGTTGGATCATAACAAAGTCCGACAGTATACTAGAAGTTTTATTCCAGCTGTTACCAAGTTGTGGAATGATCTTCCTAATCGGGCAGTTTAATCAGTAGAACTTCAAAAGTTCAAAGTTGGAGCAAAATGTTTTCATGTTGGCCAGGCTGACACGAGTCTTTTTTATAGTTTATATATGACATATCTGTTTTTGACGTTGTTAATAGTTTATATAGGACATATCTGTTTTGACGTTGTTACTGTTTTTTGAATGATTTATTGTTAATTTATTCTCATCATTTATTTATTTCCTTATTTCCTT
Source organism: Palaemon carinicauda (assembly GCF_036898095.1). Classification (NCBI taxonomy): domain Eukaryota; kingdom Metazoa; phylum Arthropoda; class Malacostraca; order Decapoda; family Palaemonidae; genus Palaemon; species Palaemon carinicauda. Next base: position 38,853,533 of record NC_090741.1, on the reverse strand, counting down.
TCCTCACTGGGCTATTTTACCCTTTCGGAGCCCTTGGGCTTATAGCATCTTGCTTTTCCAACTAGGGTTGTAGCTTGGCTAGTAATAATAATAATAATAGTAATAATAATAATAATAATAATAATAATAATAATACATCATTTTTTTCTTTCCTATATATTTTCATTTCAATATTGTGAACATTTTAATATAGTTTCACATATAAAAAATATCACGATAGTTTCATGATGTTTTACAAAATATTCTTTGTCTAATACTCAAGTGCACAGTCAACATTTACCGTAGATTTGTACAACTGATTCTTCCTATCAACAAATATTGATTGTGCTGGTGAGTACTAGAAAACCAATTTAAAATCAAAATGACATTTCTTAGATTTTGTATGTTTATGCCTATTTGTTAACCCTTTTACCCACAGGCTATTTGGAAATTTCCAACCCTTAACCCACAAGTGTTATTTTTTATTCAAGCACATTTTGCAGTATATATTTTTCAAATTGCTCTAACAGCCTTAATTCTCGTCTTAGAGAGGTCAGGTTGGTCTCATTCTCTTGGAAAATGCCTGAATTTTCTCAAAAAATTATATGAAAAAAATTGTAAATAGCAGTTTTTTGCAGGGACGTACCGGTACGTCCATGAGGGTAAATGGATGTGTTTTGTGAACCGTACCAGTACGTCCTTGGGGGGTAAAAGGGATAAAATGGAAAATGCAAATTTTGGAGTTATATAATCCTAAATATCAAAGCTACTATGTAGTATTTTCTTAATTTTTCTCCTTTTATAATCCTAAATATCAAAGCTACTATGTAGTATTTTCTTAATTTTTCTCCTTTTTTCCGTATTTTTCTGCTTTAATTTTTTGGGGTTCTGAGGATTATAGTCATCTGTTATATTTGATTTTCAATATGTCTAAATGTTAATATAAAAAGAAAGCTTTTATAACTTTTTGGACTAATTTCTCACATAGTGACCTTTTTGTGAAAGCCTAAATCTATTTAAAATATGTGAGGGAAATTATTGAAATAAAATGCTTCCTTTTATACTTTACGTTAAAACATTCATATTATTTTCTGCACTTATATATTTATTTTTTTTTTTGGTGGTAATAGGGTACTTGGCAAATGTAGGGAGAAATGGAGCCAGCGATAAAAATCCTGATACAAAAGACCCCAGAAAAAAGTTATTCTTTTTCTGACATTCGTTTTTATCTTCTATCGTGCTTCCTCTAACATGAAAAAGAACTGCAACTCGTCAATCATTAAAGTCCTTGTAAATATCACAATTCGGAATTAACTTTGTTTTCTTTTCTTCTTTGATTTTTATATGACTTTGCATTATGTAAGAATA
>NC_090741.1:38827186-38832186 GCF_036898095.1 Palaemon carinicauda | reverse complement strand
CTTATACTAATTCAACCTTGTCCTACTTACAACAATCGTATCATTATTTTAATCTTAAATGGATTTGTTGTACCAAGCGCCATCCTTATGAACACGCTCTATGATTCGTGTCATGAATGGAGGGTTTCCAGGTAGTGTTTTTATTCTTTAAGGTAGAAAGGACGAGGAATGATATAAAATATATGTTTTTTATTTTTTTTTATTGATAGCGGATATGCTGTAGACGGCTGGTATATACAAGAATCGTATGTCGAGTAAACTTGTATTTTATATCTTTGAGGTTTTCATAAAAAAAAGACACAGACCTTCATCGTTGCGACGCCAATTAATGATGCTACTGTAGGATGATATCAATACAATAAGAAAAACAAATGCAGCCGTTTCTAGTCCACTGCAGGACAAAGACCTCAGACATGTCCTTAGTCTTGTCTGGGGTTTGGCCCTTTTTATTATCAACCTGGCCAGTAAGGATTGGTGATGGTGGGAGACTAGTATGAGCTCTCACAGCAAACCAGCCTAGTAGGGTTGACCCTGACTAGTACAGCTTTGCTGATCATAGGGATACACAAATCCTATCACAACTTTAAAGCATCTAAAAGTTTTCTTTTACGAAAAGCTGGAAGCTGTTGCTTTCTTAAAATACACATCCTGGATTTATCGAGGGTGAAATCCAACCCAAATTCCAGGCAGGTATTCCTTGATATATGCTAAATCCTTCCACCAAATCTTGTTATAATCCTTCAGTTGGTTTTCACGTAATCCTACTAATAGACAAATATACTAAAAATACATAGAATTAAATCTGTAAATTTCTTGTCACTCATAAGTGTTTGTATAGATTCAAAATAGTTGTGGGTGAGTTTGCTAGTGTTTTATAAGTGTTTGTATAAATTCAAAGTACTTGTGGGTGTGTTTGCTTGTGTTTTATAATTGTTTGTATAAATTCAAAATACTTGTGGGTGTGTTTGCTTGTGTTTTATAAGTGTTTATATAAATTCAAAATACTTGTGAGTGCGTTTGCTTGTGTTTTATAACTGTTTGTATAAATTTGAAATACTTGTGGGTGTGTTTGCTTGTGTTTTACAAGTTTCTGTGTAAATTCAAAATACTTGAGGATGTGTTTGCTAGTGTTTTATAAGTGTTTGTATAAATTCAAAATACGGGTGTGTTTGCTAGTTTTTTACAAGTGTTTGTATAAATTCAAAATACTTGCGAGTGTGTTTGCTAGTGTTTTAAAAGTATTTGTATAACTTCAAAAGACTTGTGGGTGATTTGGTTAGTTTTATAATAATAAAAAAAATATTGGCTCACCAAACGAGGCTATAGACCTGCAAGACTAGAATTCCATAGCCTGGTGCAAAGCGGGAAAGAAACAGGTGCTAATCAATATGAGGTTTATTGATTTCATGCAGAAGAAATATAAAGGGGGGAGGGGGGAGGGGGCGCCCTCCCCTATGGTCTCGTAAATTATCTGTGAACAAGGTAACAAATTGTACGGTTCATTGAGGGAAGTAAACCACCACGAATGGACTTATTTGCATTGATTACTTACTACTGAGGTGAGAGAATTTCACGTGGTTGTTTAACGCTCGCTCTATCTCTCTCTCTCTCTCTCTCTCTCTCTCTCTCTCTCTCTCTCTCTCTCTCTAGTTGTTTAATGCTCTCTTTCTCTCTCTCTCTAGATGTTTAATTCTCTCTCTTTTTTTCTCTCTATCTCTCTCTAGTTGTTTAATTCTCTCTCTTCTCTTTTTGTCTCTGTCTCTATCTCTCTATCTTTAGTTGTTTGATTTTATTTTCTCTCTCTCTCTCTCTCTCTCTCTCTCTCTCTCTCTCTCTCTCTCTCTCTCTCTCTCTCTCTCTCTCTATTTTATCAGTCAGTTTGTCTATTCATTTAATTTTTGTATACTAATTTTTCTTCCATCTCACACCGTATTTTCTATCTATCTATCTATCGGTGAGAATACATATCTTATCTATCTATCTCTTTATCTATTTGTATATCTGCCTCAATATTGATATATTAATTTTTTTTTGTTTTCCTCTGATTAAACTTTTTATCATCTTTTCTCAGAACTGTTGTGTATAGACTCTCTCTCTCTCTCTCTCTCTCTCTCTCTCTCTCTCTCTCTCTCTCTCTCGGTGGGAATACATATCTTAATTATCTATCTCTATCTGTATATATGCCTCAATATCGATGTATTCTTTTTATTTCTTTTGATTAAACTCTTTATTACCTTTTCTCAGAATTGTCGAGTTTTGACCTCTCTCTCTCTCTCTCTCTCTCTCTCTCTCTCTCTCTCTCTCTCTCTCTCTCTCTCTCTCTCTCCTCTCTCTCTCTCTCTCTCTCTCTCTCATATTCATTATTATTATTAGGTTTTAACACCTATTTTTACCATTATCCATAACATTCTTTATCCTTTTCTTTATTGCAATATTTCTTGAATCTTAAAGACTTTTTGTACATTTAGTCATGAATTTTTGATGAATTTATGATTTTTGATGAATTTATGATTTTTGATGAATTTATGAATTTTGATGAAGTTATGAATTTTTTCATTAACTTTTTCTGTAACCATATCTATATGAAATAAAATCAGTCATTTCCACTCATTACGTAATGAACGAAATCTTTACAATCTTATTGATAGATGGATTTATAAAGAAACTGCTTAATGTTAGGAGATTTTGTAAAATCATTTTTCATCTATAATGCTAGAGTATATATATATATATATATATATATATATATATATATATATATATATATATATATATATATATATATATATATATATATAGACTACTGCCAGAGTAGGTAAGAGGCGACAGGCAAAATCTAAGAGGCCCTTTGCGTCAATAAGCGTAGGAGGATATGATGACGATGATGATGATATATATATATATATATATATATATATATATATATATATATATATATATATATATATATATATATATTTATATTTACAAAATTGTCATCCCCCAAAACGAGAGCAAAAGATAGAGAGCAAGAGGGCATCCCTCGTCTTGCTCATTACGAGACCCCAGATAAATTGTGGGGAAGGGATATGAGGGTGCCAGGGTACGGCCGGCTGGGTATCCTACCGGCCTGGCAATAGGTGCAGCCAAATCGCTTTCAAATGACACTAACAGAGACGAAATACCCCCCACGTACCAACCGTAAAAAGACCCCACAGGCCGTTAATTTACTCCTGAAGAACCTGCCGGGGGATTCAAGCTCCACGGAACATGCAGTTTATAGTTCCCTCCACGTCACACAACATGACAACTCATATATCAGTTCCTTTCGGTGGTTTCTTCTTCTTCGTCTTCTTCTTCTCTCTCTCTCTGGTGGAGATGAGGTGAAGGTGCCTCGGGAGAGTCAAGTCTTTGGCTCTCATTTTCTTATTTCTCCTTGGAGGGACGGAGAGAGGGGTGGCAGAGGGAGTGACAGACGCCTCTCTATATAGTTCCCTCCACGGTCTATACCTGGACCGTGGTTCCCCCTTTACTTCTATAAGGAAGAATGTGTCTTCAACAAGTCATGTCCGGGTGCATTTCTCTGTCCTCAGAAGAAGGGGTGAGTTTACAAGAGAGTCTACTCCGAGCATCTACTCTCTCATCTAAAGGGGAAGAGAGGTTCGAGGGAGAGTTAGATCACAGTAATTCCCCTGTCTTCGGAGGTAGGAAGGGAAGATTGCCTCCTTCATACGGAAGATTTAGGAGAAAGGACTTTCAGGTTTTCTCCTCCAAGAGAAAGGGAAAAGAGCTTCGAATTACAAAGAAGAGGGTCCTTTTGAGCCTGAACTTGATCCTTCAGGACGGACGAAGAACAGAGAAACCTGCAGGAGGTATGGCCTGTACCCTAGGCCACGTGCCTAGGATGTGGAACCTTCAGCCTGACACGCGTCAGTTAAAATCCTGTGTCTGTCTGGTTGATTGCTGGTGGCTAATGTGGTAACGTCCCTGACTGGTGAACGCCAGACTGGGGTTCGAGTCCCGCTCAAACTTGTGTTTCTTTGGTCGCTGCAACCTCACCATATTTGTGAGCTAAGGATGGGGAGTTTGGGGAAGCCTATACGTATATCTGCTTAGTCATCGCAGCTATTGTCTGCCCCTTCTTGGTCCTAGATTGGGTACTGATCATATGTGTATATGGTCAGTCTCCAGGGCATTGTCCTGCTCGATTGGTCAATGTCACTGTCCCTTGCCTCTGCCATTCATGAGGGGCCTTTAAACCTAAACACAGGCTCTGTGCCGTCTGAAGTCAATTTTTAAAGGCTAACTGGACGGACAACGATGATGATGATGATGATGACATTGATAAAGCAACGACTTGGACACATAATGATTTAAATCATCACCTGAACATTCCCTATTTTAGGAAACTAATTTAACAGGAAACTTGCATGAACATTTTGAGTACTTAAGCACAGGGAACAAAGATATATAAATACCTTGATGTAAGGTTAGTAAGGACACGGCCACTGACAGTATTATTATTATTATTATTATTATTATTACTTGCTAAGCGACTACTCTAGTTGGAAAAGCAAAATGCTATAAGCCCAGGGGCCCCAACAGGAAAAATAGCTCAGTCAGGAAAGGAAACAAGGAAAAAATAAAACATTTTAAGAGCAGTAACACACTTAGGATAAAAATTTCTTTTATATATCATAAAAACTTTAACAAAATAAGAGGGAGAGAAATTATATAGAATAGTGTGCCTTCAAGCAAGAGAACTCTTACCCAAGACCATAGAAGACCATAGTACAGAGGCTATGACACTACCCAAGACTAGAGAACAATTTTTTGTCAGGTAAGGGTGAGTTGGTGACTAGGCATCCCTTGAATATAGACACGGCATTTTACATTGGTTTAGGTGGGCGGGGGCATTAGATGACAATGTATACTAGGTAGTAAGTTGGCCTGGGCACCAGCCACCCGTTGAGATACTACCGCTAGAGAGTTATGGGGTCCTTTGACTGGCCAGACAACAA
>NC_090741.1:38814686-38819686 GCF_036898095.1 Palaemon carinicauda | reverse complement strand
CCTTGTCCAAGAGTTATAGAGTAAATACCAGCCAACTTGTCTTTGTCTATAAATTAAATTGAACTTTGCCAAGTTGTCTTTGTCTATGAATTAAATTGAACTTTGCCAAGTTGTCTTTGTCTATGAATTAAATTGAACTTTGCCAAGTTGTCTTTGTCTATGAATTAAATTGAACTTTGCCAAGTTGTCTTTGTCTATGAATTAAATTGAACTTTGCCAAGTTGTCTTTGTCTATGAATTAAATTGAACTTTGCCAAGTTGTCTTGTCTATAAATTAAATTGAACTTTGGCCATCTGGCCCTTGCCTTAAAGTTAAGATTAGACTTAAGCCACCATGCAGAAAACGTCTTAATGCACCGACATACGAACATACACACGTATTCGTTTCTCGACCGCCAGGTAGCTAACAGCTGTAGATGGAAGGTCACTCAAGAAGAATGAGGAGAAAAGAGAAAAAAAAAGGTTGGGGGTGGGTGGGCTGAAGGACAAGGGAGGGGGAGAGGGGGGAGAGATGGGGTGGGGGGAGGATACGAAATAAATGCCTACAATAGTCATGATTTCTCATCCACATGCAAACCAAATGGACTCACGCATTGGAAAATCTCTCTCTCTCTCTCTCTCTCTCTCTCTCTCTCTCTCTTATATTATATATATATATATATGTATATTATATATATATACTGTATATATATGTATTATATATATATATATATATATATTATATATATATATATATATATATTAATCTCTGTGTATGCATACAGTATATATACTTGTAGCTTGGCTAGTAGTGATAATGCATATTCACATGCCCCCCCCCCTCTCTCTCTCTCTCTCTCTCTCTCTCTCATTATCCATAAAATTATATGTCAAACATTTTCGATGGATGTATTATAGAAAACCGAAAAAAAATATAAACACAAGATGCAATAGGGATAGATAGATAGATAGATAGATAGATACCCAATCTTCATGAATTCAAATATGATATAAATTTGACAGAGAAATAGATTTGTTTATGAGCGGGAAAGTTTGCCTCACGAAATCTTCCCATTGAAATTTCGTGATGAAAATTTATATTCGCTAAACGAAATTTTATTCCCTTTCAGTCAAATTTGTATTGTCAGTTTATATGATTGTACTGAATGTATTTATTTAATGTTTTTTATATATTCCGTTTGGTGTTTTACAATAATAAGTCAAACTATATTCTCATTTCTGTACTGAAAATATTTATTTAATTTTATTTTATATTTTATTTTGTATTTTACAATAATAAATCAAACTAGATTCTCATTTCCATAGTGGATGTGTTTATGAAGATCGCCTTAATATTAGATGAGCTGATATCGAAAAACTATTACTACTAATAATATTCCTACTTCTTCTTCTCTACTTTTGTTCTTCTGTTTCTTCTTCTGCTTCTGCTTCTTCTTCTTTTTTCTTCTTCGGCTTTTGCTTCTTCTTCTGCCTTTGCTTCTTCTTCTTCTTCTTCTTCTTCTTCTTCTTCTTCTTCTTCTTCTTCTTCTGCTTTTGCTTTTGCTTCTGCTTCTTCTGCTTCTTATTTTTCACCTGCTTTTGCTTCTTTTGCTTCTTCTTCTTCTTCTGGTGACACTGATGAAAACGATACTGATAATGATAATAACCAAAACAGTAGCTTAGAAAGACTAAAAAAAGTATGAACAGAAATAATGATAATTAGAGTTCAAAACAAAATGTAACACGTCCATTTTCACTCGTCCATTTTCACCCTTTGTGCTCATTGAATTATATAAGAAGTAATCAAGGTCAATAATCGCAATGTGTATGTATATATATACATACATATGAATTTATTTGAATACATACATATATAAATAAGTATCACTAGTCAGGAATTAATCTTATATTTACTGTTTTCATTTTCCCTGTGGTTCTTTTGAATCTGAGCATCGTGTTTCCCTGTGATTCTTACTCCTGGCCTGCTGTCATATATATATAAATATATATATATATATATATATATATTATATATGTATATATATATATATATATATACTGTATATATATATGTGTGTATATATATATATATATATATATATTTATATATATATATATATACATATGGGTGTGTGTGTGTCTTTGTGTGATTTCGCCTGGGGGTCTGATCCCGAGGTGGTAAGAGAATCCAGGCCATTAATGTATCAAACATATATGGATTATTTGGAATATATATATATATATATATATATATTTGTCAAGGTTTGCATATAATTTTATCCACGGCTTTCTATAATTATATGAATGTAAATATTTAAATTTTTCCTTTATTCTCTCTCTCTCTCTCTCTCTCCTCTCTCTCTCTCTCTCTCTCTCATTTCTTCCATATTCCCATGTTCTCCATTCATCCTCTCCACCTATCCCATCCCTTTCATTGTGTGCTATTTACACCGCTTTCATCCATCATTCTTTTTCTGTCTTTCTTGATGGGCCACTTCCATCCTAACATACTCTCTTCCTTATGGTTTTTTTTCTTTTATACATTTATTTTTTGTTTATTTAATTTTTCTTTAGTTATTCGTCTGTTTTCTTTTTTTTTACTGTGCCTTTTTTGTTAAGATTATATGCTATCGTTTTTCTAGACATGTCTCTTCCTTATGGTTTTTTTTTCTTTTATACATTTATTTCTTGTTTATTTAATTTTTCTTTAGTTATTCGTCTGTTTTCTTTTTTTACTGTGCCTTTTTTGTTAAGATTATATTCTATCGTTTTTCTAGACATGTCTTTTCCTTATGTTTTTTTATTTCTTTTATACATTTATTTCTTGTTTATTTAGTTTTTCTTTACTTATTCGTCTTTTTTCTTTTTTACTGTGTCCTTTTTTCTTAAGATTATATTCTTTCGTTTTTCTTATTATGTCTCTTCCTTAAGCTTTTTTTATTTAATACATTAATTTCTTGTTTTTTTTAAATTTTTCTTTAGTTATGGATCTGTTTTCTTTTTTATTTTTTACTGTGTCCTTTTTTGTTAAGATTACATTCTTTCGTTTTTCTTATTATGTCTCTTCCTTGTGCTTTTTTTCTTTAATACATTCATTTCTTGTCTTTTTAATTTTTCTTTAGTTATGCGTCTGTTTTCTTTCTTTTTACTGTGACCTTTTTTCTTAAGATTATATTCTATCGTTTTTCTTAATATGTCTTTTCCTTATTTTTTATGTTGTTTCATCTTTATTGCTCCCCACTTTAGTTTCTATTCTTAGTCTTTCTCTATGTTTTCTGTCATTTATTCATTCTATATTGTAAGTACCTTAGTTTTTTACTCTCTCTCTCTCTCTCTCTCTCTCTCTCTCTCTCCAACAGACATCTCTCTCTCTCTCTCTCTCTCTCTCTCTCTCCAACAGACATCTCTCTCTCTCTCTCTCTCTCTCTCCAACAGACTCTCTCTCTCTCTCTCTCTCTCTCTCTCTCTCTCTCTCAACAGACATCCATAACATCAAAACAATCTTCCTCAACAAAAGAAAAATCATCTGAATAATTTTTCATTCTTTAGAATCTATTCATTCAAAAACAATAAAACTTTTCATGACGGTTTTATTACTCGTCTGAAATATCCAATGAAAATACTTTTCTATATTTTTTCTTCTATGTGTATTTTTATATCTGATGTCATTGTTTCTAAATGGAATCTAACTGAAATTTATTTAAAGGAGACTCCTTAAGATGAGGTTTCAACATTTAGGATTTTCGATTATGCGAAGTTTATATGGAAATTTTATTTTTTTCAGTTAGGTTGTTATTGTTTTTTTTTCTTTATCTTGATACTTATGAAACCATGATAAGTGGGAATACAATTGATAAATGAACATAATAATGAGTATGATTATTATTATCATAATTATTATTATTATTATTATTATTATTACTATTGCCTCATCCTTCTTTTCCAGGTATTTTAAAATTTCCTGATCTCTTTCAATTAAATTTATTTTTTTCCCTCATAAATAGTCTTTACTGACATCACCTTTATCAGATTCAACCAATATATTCATCATCATTATCATCATCTCCTCTTACGCCTATTGACGCAAAGGGCGTCAGTTAAATTTCGCCAGTCATCTCTATCTTGCGCTTTTAAATTAATACTTTTCCATTCATCATTTCCTACTTTACGCTTCATAGTCCTCAGCCACGTAGGCCTGGGTTTTCCAACTCACCTAGAGCCTTGTGGAGCCCAGTTGAAAGTTTGGTGAAGTAAGCTCTCTTGGGGAGTGTGAAGAGCATGTCCAAACCATCTCCATCTACCCCTCACCATGATTTCATCCACATATGGCATTTGAGTAATCTCTCTTATAGTTTCATTCCTAATCCTTTCCTGCCATTTAACTCCAAATATATTAGACTTCAGATAAAAAGATAACTAAAACAAAACTATATAAAAAAAAATTATAATAATTAAATATGGAAATGAAAAAAAAAATTATCACCCCTTTTATTATTGTTAAAAGTAGCGTTATTGTTATCATGGTCCTCCTAATTTTGCACTTGTTTTTACTTTTCTTTCTGCTACTATAAGCCATCGTCTTTGGACGAATTGAATTAAAAAATATAATTTTCCGCTTGAATTATTACTATTACTACTACTATTAATGCTGTTAATAGCAGCAGTTCTTTTTAAAGCTACAAATGATACTATTATGCTCATTTATTACTACTAATGTTACAATTATCACGCATCTATTCCCCTTTTATTAGTAACTCGCACAGATCCCCTCAAAAAAGAATTAGTCTAATCAACAGTTGGTGTTCCTGATTCTCTTACTTGAACAATAATCAAGTTTTTCGTTCATTTTGTTTGGTCACTGACTTTACCACTCCCCCCCCCCCCCCCTTGAAGAAACGTCTATTACACGGTACGTCATCTCCAGGGAAAAAGGGAAAACTGAGAGAAGGGGAAAATTAGGGAAAACGAAACGTTACATTAGTCTCAACAGCCCTCTCCCGCCAAGGCGTTGCCAACTCAAC
>NC_090741.1:38786744-38806744 GCF_036898095.1 Palaemon carinicauda | reverse complement strand
CAGTAATGCACACAGTGCACTTCATGAGGTGCACTGGTAGCTTTAACCTCCTACGAGGTAACAATTGTTGTGGCCTAATTGGCAACATCCTTGTCTGGTGTTCGCCAGACTGGCGTTCGAGTCCCGCTGAAACTCATTAGTTCCTTTGATCATTACAACATATCCGTCCTTGAGAGCTAAGGATGATGGTTTATGAGGAGCCTTTAGGTCTATGTGCTGAGTCATCAGCAGTCATTGCCTGGCCCTCTTTGGTCCTAGCTTGGGTGGAGAAGGGACGCTGATCATATGTATATATGGTCAGTCTTTTAAACACTTTATTTTACGAATCTCTTGTTTGCCTTTTGGTGTGACAAACTATATCTCATCACAGTACAAAGCGGACGTTAAAAGTGATCTCATATTTCGATGCAAATATTGACTAATTTATGCATAAATTTGCACCTGAATTATACCGGAAATGCGGCCTCGTGTGACACCGCCTTGATCATGAAATTTATTAGAATTTATGAGACGCGTCATTTTTCAATTAATGTTTTTGTTCGTTGGTGTCGGTGGGCGTTGCTACAGATATTATGTTCGAGGTAGGTGTTTTGAGTTTGTAACCTTGTGGGATCTTTGTCGGAGCTACGAATTTATTCTTTTATGTTTACATGATTATTTGATTATATGGTCTTGTTGAGAAAATGGGAGAACAGAGATCCAAATTGGTAATGCAGTGGACTAGATATGACTACATTTGTTGTTATTGATGTATTGAAGTTGTATGTCATTTTTTGGGGTAAGGTTGAATCATCTGTCCAACTGTTCTAGTCCTGTTGAGAGAATGGGAGAACAGAGATCCAAATTGGTAATGCAGTGGACTAGATATGACTACATTTGTTGTTATTGATGCATTGAAGTTGTATGTCATTTTTTGGAGTAAGGTTGAATCGTGTGTCAAACTGTTCTAGTCCTGTTGAGAAAATGGGAGAACAGAGATCCAAATTGGTAATACATTGGACTAGATATGACTACATTTGTTGTTGTTGTTGATGTATTGAAGCTGTATGTCATTTTTTGGAGTAAGGTTGAATCATCTGTCAAACTGTTCTAGTCCTGTTGAGAAAATGGGAGAATATAGTTCTAAAATGGTAATGTATTGCTGATAGAAAGGCAGATTGGGGTTAATGAACAATATTGATAATGAGAGAATAAATTATTGCAAGGATGAGGCCTATTGAAAGCATCATAGGGTTGTGGTGGCATGGTGGTAACGTCCTTGCTTGGTGATTGCCAGACTGGGGTTCGAGTTCCGCTCAAACTCGTTAGTTCCTTTGGTCGCTGCAACCTCACCATCCTTGTGAGCTAAGGAGGGGGTGTTTGAGGAGAGCCTATAAGTCTATCTGCTGAGTCATCAGCAGCCATTGCCTGGCTTTGCTTGGTCCTAGCCTGAGTGAATATTGTGATGAGAGGTACACCCCTTTTGAAAAGGGAGTGAATGAATAGTATAAATAATAGAAAGAGAAAATAGTCCACTGAAGTGGTTTGCCCTTTTTCAGGGAATGAAAAAAAGACACGAGGGTAATGGAAATGTATAATATGAAAAAGATTGAAGTAAACCAAGAGAGAGACACAAAGAATATTGATTCTAATTTTTTATGAATTGTTAATGAGGTCGAGATGTTAGCAAATGTAAAGAGGGTAGACATATTATTGGCGAGACTTTTTTGGACGGATGAAGTGGCTGAATTGGAGAATGAAAATGGCAGAGACTGTTTATTCGATACTTTTCGAACCACCCCTTTGGAGAATATGTGATTGTTGTGATAACCATTATCAATTTTTGCCATCTATTAAACTTTCTCCTAGAATTCTAAAAAAAGAATCTTAGATATAAAAAAAAATCCCAGCCATGTCGAAAATAATTTAACCTCATACTCATGTTTTTCCCATGAAAACGACCCTTCGTAGATTACAAAAAAAAAAAAAAAAAAAAAAAAATTCCAGACCAACCGTAGCCAAACCAGCGCTGACGTGCGTCCGAGTTCCGTGTTAAAAGTGATTGGGCACGGGCTCCCGACACAAAGAGTTTCCAATCCTCTATTGCTTCTCAATTCCGTCGTTTATGCATTGAAAGCCCGGTGACGTCACGGGACCCTGCAGGGTTTAACAGTAGCGCCGAACAAGACGAAAGGAGGTTTTCTATGATCATTTAGGGTGGAATTTGCAGAATACAGTAGGATATGAAGTGTGTATAATATGTATATACTGTATATATGTATATATATATATATATATATATATATATATATATATATATATATATATATATATATATATGTGTGTGTGTGTGTATTATATATTTACACATATATTTACATTGTGTATGTTATATATATATATATATATATATATATATATATATGTGTGTGTGTGTGTGTGTGTGTTTGTGTGTCCATCACTTTCTAAGGGGGATATTTTAACTTGGGAAAAGGATTTCTGTATCTCTGTGATTAGCAAAGCTTTAATAATCACAGGGCCACCCATACTAGGTTGGTTTGATGTGAGCGATCAGACCTAAGTCTTCAGCCATTACCAATCCAATGGTGGCCAGCGCGGTGATGTAAACCGGCTAAGCCCCAGACATGAATAAGGACATGTCTGAGGCTTTTGTCTTTCAGTGGACTGGAAACGTCTATATATATATATATATATATATATATATATATATACCGTGTATAATATATATATATATATATATATATATATATATATGCATGCATATATATGTATATACACACATAATTATGCATATTTCATATATATATACATTTAAATTTGCATATTATATATATGTGTATATGTATATATATACATAATATATATACCTATATATATATATATATATATATATATATATATATATACACACATTTGAATATGCATATTATATGTATGTGTATATGTATGTATGTATATACATAATATATATATATATATATATATATATATATATATATATATATATATGTATATATATATATATATATATATATATATATATATATATATATATTTAATCATTGTGTGTATATAAATATATGGAAATTATCCATAATGATGACCATATATGATAAATGCTTCGAAATGCATCTTTATGCATAAGTAATGTATTTATTCTATATACATATACTTCATATCTATTTTTTCCGTTATTATATAAATTTGTAGAAAGTGTTTCCTAATAAAAATTTTATTTACAGTAATATTACTTTGTGTCTTGAAATTTATTTAAATATTGAATGCAATTATATATATTCTGATGTGTTTATTGTTCGTTTTTATTCTTTTTTCTTTTTGTTCTTTCTCTCTTCACATCTTTATTTTCTGCAAGCTGAAATTTGCTTATTGTGAATATCAAGAGTAATAATGTTAAGAAAAATTCCTTTTTAGTTTTAACTTTTTGCATCATATTCAGGTAATTTGTTGTATCTCAGTTTGTTGTATCGAAGAGTGTATTGTACTATTTTATTTTGATTTTTCTTTACTTCTCTTGTAGTTTATTTCTTCATTTTCTTTTTCTCACTGTGTTATTTTTCACCTGTTGAAGCCCTTGTGCTTATAGCATCCTACTATGATAATAATAATAATAATAATAATAATAATAATAATAATAATAATAAAAATCGCATATTGAAACGAAATTGACGGACATGCCGATTTGTTCATTGTAGTATTACCTTTGCAACGCCTCCTCTTACTGAATTACATTTTCACGGAGAGCCGTTACTGTACTGTCTACTTAACGGCACCTCCTATTATCTTGCCTAAACTAATGTCTACTCTTAAATCACAACATCCGCAATATTACATTTTTCATCACATTTCCTGCAACGTTTCTCCTACTTATGATATTGTATTTTGTACATTTTAAACATCGAATTACATATCTTTAGGAAAGGTTAATCCTCCATGACATTAATTTTCTAACGGCATTCTCTACGTTCCTCAATGCTGTCTGCTCAGTCCCATGACATTCGAAGACTATTCCAATAGGTAAGCAAAGAGAGTAGCATCATCTGCATATGCAACGCGCTTGTTTTCTAGTCTAAACCACGTGTCATGTGGGCTTTGCAAGAGCATTTGTATCATATAGTAGTCGTCAAGGCCAGAGTATTTCAAGTCAGTTTTTGATAGGCTGTCATTTGAAGGTCAGTTTTCAGGCGTCTGATTATAAGTAAAAGAATAACAGAAGTTTCAGTTTTTGAAAAGTAATCTTTAGAGGATAATATCTCAGGTTTACTAATGCAAATCCACACTTTTAAATTTGGTCATTGGTAGGTCATGGAAGCCACAGGTTTTTAAATTTAGTTATTGGAAAGTCATGATATAAGCCACAGCTTTAGAATATTGTTTCCTGGAAGATCATGGAAGCCAATTTGTTTCAAATTTGGTCACTAGAAGGTCGTGGAAGCCAAAATTTTTCAAATTCTGTTCTTGGAAGGCCACAGAAGCCAAAGTTCTTTAAATTCGGTCACTGGAAGTTCAAGAAAGTCAAAGATTTATAAATTCGGTCACGGGAAGGTCAGCGAAACGTGTTTTTTTTTTTTTTTTTTTTTTTTTTTTTTTTTTTTTTTTTTTTGTCACATGAGAGTCATGGAAGCCAAATTTTACTTTTTTTCAAAATTGGTCACTGGAAGGTCACGGAAGCCAAAGATTTTAAAATTCGGTCACTGGAAGGCCAATTTTTTCAAAGTCGGTCATTATAGTCACAGAAGCCATTTTTTTCAAGTTTGGTCACTGGAAAGTCACAGAAGCCAAAGTTTTTCAAAGTCTTCCACTGGAAGGCCATGAAAGCCAATTTTGAAATTTGGTAATTATAAGGTCACAGAAGCCCTTTTTTTTCATATTTGGTCACTGGAAGGTCACGGAAGCCAAAGTTTTTCAAAGTCGGTCACTGGAAGGGAATACAAGCCAAAGTTATTCAAATTCAGTCACTGGAAGGCCACAGAAGCAAATGTTTTCCAAATACAGTCACTGGAAGGTCACAAAAGCCAATGTTTTTCAAATTTGGTCGCTGGAAGATCACGGAAGCCAGAGTTTTCCGAATTCAGTCGCTGAAAGGTCACGGAAGACAAAGTGTTTCAAAGTCGGTCAATAGAAGGGCACACAAGCCAAAGTTTTTCAAATTCGGTCGCTGGAAGGTCATAAAAGCCAAAGTTTTTCAAAGTCGGCGGCTGGAAGGTCACGGAAGCCAAAAATTTTCAAAGTTGGTCATTGGAAGGGCCCACAAGCCAAAGTTTTTCAAATTCGGTCGCTGGAAGGTCATAAAAGCCAAAGTTTTTCAAAGTCGGCGGCTGGAAGGTCACGGAAGCCAAAAATTTTCAAAGTTGGTCATTGGAAGGGCCCACAAGCCAAATTTTTCAAATTCGGTTGCTGGAAGGTCACGAAAGCCAAAGTTTTCCAAATTCGGTAACTGGAAGGTCACACAATCCAAGGTTTTTCAAATTCGGTCTCTGCGAGGTCCCAGAATCCGAAGTTTTTCCAATGTCGGCGGCTGGAAGGTCGCGGAAACCAAAGTTTTTCAGTCGGTCGCTGTAAGGTCATGGAAGCCAAAGTTTTTCAAAGTCGGTCGATGTAAGGTCATGGAAGCTTAAGTTTTCCAAATTCGGTTGCTGGAAGGTCACAAAAACCAAAATTTTTCAAATTCGGTCACTGGAAGGTCATAGAAGCTAAAGTTTTCCAAATTCGGTCACTGAAAGGTCACAAAAGCCAAAGTTATTCAAATTCGGTCACCGGAAGGTCACAAAAGCCAAAGTTAATCGAATCCGGTCACAGGAAAGTCACAGAAGCCAAAATTAGTGTACTGAGATCATTTGAAGGTCTCGTCTCCAAGATCTTGTCCTTCAAGACCAATCCAGGAGAATCCACCTCCGCCTTCGGAGGGCGGGCACCCGAGGAAGGGCATGACAACATCTCGAGTAAGAAGGGAGTCGGAGCTCTCTGTCTTTCTGGAACGGTCGTATGTCTACACGGCAATTAAAGAAGAAGGAGAGAACCTGACCGATAAATCTGAAATAAGACTCGACCTGTTGGAAAATGCTTATTATGGCATTGGACATGCTGTTGCCAGACTCGTCTCCGAAGGGGACATTTGTTCAGTGGGTTTCGTCTCCTTTTCCTAAAACGTTCGTATGACTTTTGTGGTTATGGAATGACTTTAAAGGCGTTCATCATTTATTTACTCTCTCTCTCTCTCTCTCTCTCTCTCTCTCTCTCTCTCTCTCTCTCTCTCTCTCTCTCTCTCTCTCTCTTAACCTATCCTGTTTGAATTTGTACTCTTATTCTTTTTTTTAATTTATCTATATACCTTACATATATATATATATATATATATATATATATATATATATATATATATATATTTGTGTGTGTGTGTGTGTGCGTGTGTGTGTTTGTGCTTGTGCGTTTATTGAAAATATTTAGCCTGAAAAACATTTTCTCTCATTTATCATTTTTTATCTTATCAAACTAGATATTGTAATGGATTTTTTTCAACACAGTATATACTGTACATATATAAATGTGTATATATATATATATATATATATATATATATATATATATATATGGCTATTTCTATGATACTTTCCACTATCCCTAACGTCTTTGCCGACACGCCACCTCTATTGTGTGGAGTTCCTATTTAGCAAAATTCTCTTCAACCCAACGTTTCGTCAACCGACTGTAAAATTCCAAAAAAGGGGTCTTTGTCAGTCCCTAACCCCGACGTAACTCGCTTCTAACCATCCACAAAGAAATCCCACAATACATAGATCCTAAACCTTATCCTTCAGACTCCAGTTCTCATCCTGCTCGCCGCTAGCTATTCACCGATTCTGCGTCTGTGGAAATTCAGTGTCATATTTAGACCTTGGTGTTGTTCTTCATAGATTCTGTGTCATATTTAAACCTTGGTGTTATTCTTCATAGATTCTGTGTCATATTTAGACCTTGGTGTTATTCTTCATAGATTCTGTGTCATATTTAGACCTTGGGCGTCGTGTCATCCTCCATAAATTCAGTGTCATGTTTAGACTTTGAGGTCAT
This sequence comes from Palaemon carinicauda, assembly GCF_036898095.1. Lineage (NCBI taxonomy): Eukaryota > Metazoa > Arthropoda > Malacostraca > Decapoda > Palaemonidae > Palaemon > Palaemon carinicauda. The sequence continues at coordinate 38,799,655 of NC_090741.1, read as the reverse complement.
ATTCCATAAATTCAGTGTCATAGTTATACCTTGGTGTTATTCTTCATAGATTCTGTGTTATATTTAGACCTTGGTGTTATTCTTCATAGATTCTGTGTCATATTTAGACCTTGGTGTTATTCTTCATAGATTCTGTGTCATATTTAGACCTTGGTGTTATTCTTCATAGATTCTGTGTCATATTTAGACCTTGGTGTTAGTCTTCATAGATTCTGTGTCATATTTAGACCTTGGTGTTAGTCTTCATAGATTCTGTGTCATATTTAGACCTTGGTGTTATTCTTCATAGATTCTGTGTCATATTTAGACCTTGGTATTATTCTTCATAGATTCTGTGTCATATTTAGACCTTGGTGTTATTCTTCATAAATTCTGTGTCATGTTTAGACCTTGGTGTTATTCTCCATAAATTCTGTGTCATATTTATACCTTGGTGTCATCCTCCATAAATTCAGTGTCATATTTATACCTTGGTGTCATCCTCCATAAATTCAGTGTCTTATTTATACCTTGGTGTCATCCTCCATAAATTCAGTGTCATATTTATACCTTGGTGTCATCCTCCATAAATTCAGTGTCATATTTATACCTTGGTGTCATCCTCCATAAATTCAGTGTCATAGTTAGACCTTGGTGTTATTCTCCATAAATTCTGTGTCATATTTAGACCTTGGCCTTGGTGTCATCCTCCATAAATTCAATGTCATAGTTATATCTTGGTGTTATTCTCCATAAATTCTGTGTCATATTTAGATCTTGAGCTTGGTGTCATCCTCCATAAATTCAGTGTCATATTTATACCTTGGTGTCTTCTTCCATAAATTCAGTGTCATATTTATACCTTGGTGTCATCCTCCATAAATTCAGTGTCATATTTATACCTTGGTGTCATCCTCCATAAATTCAGTGTCATATTTATACCTTGGTGTCATCCTCCATAAATTCAGTGTCATATTTATACCTTGGTGTCATCCTCCATAAATTCAGTGTCATATTTATACCTTGGTGTCATCCTCCATAAATTCAGTGTCATATTTATACCTTGGTGTCTTCCTCCATAAATTCAGTGTCATATTTATACCTTGGTGTCATCCTCCATAAATTCGGTGTTATATTTACACCTTGGTGTCATCCTGAATAAATTCAGTGTTATATTTAGACCTTGGTGTCATGCTCCATAGATTATGTGTCATATTTATACCTTGGTGTCATCCTGCATAAATTCAGTGATATATTTAGACCTTGGTGTCATCCTCCGTAGATTATGTGTCATATTTAGACCTTGGTGTCATCCTCCATAAATTCAGTCTCATATATATACCTTGGTGTCATCCTCCATAAATTCTGTGCCATATTTAGACTTTGGGCTTTGTGTCATCCTCCATAAATTCTGTGCCATGTTTAGACTTTGGGCTTTGTGTCATCCTCCATAAATGCAGTGTCATAGTTAGAACTTGGTGTTATTCTCCATAAATTCTATGTCATATTTAGACCTTTGTGTCATTTTCCATAATTTCAGAATCAGTGTCCTTCAATCGCAAAGTGACAGGGAACCCCTACGAGTCAGGGCAAATGCGCCACATTAAAAAAAAATGAGTATAGTAATATTATGAAATAGTATGAAGATTGGATTGAATATTTAAATGCTTCCAATATTACTTTATTAGTTCGAAAAAGTTTTTGGTGCTTTTTGAGTCATCAAAATAGCATTCGAGAAAAACTGTTGTTAAAAAATCCCGTAATTTTAATGGGAAATTCTCCGTAAAAAATGCACTGTTCTCAGCCGCATTTCATTAAAATACAGGCTACTGTAATTTTTACAGTACTTTGTTATTATCTTTTACGGGTTGGTGACCTTAATATCTTTTCTGTACGTCAATATAGACGTTTTTGAAAACGGTAAATGCTTGGAGACATTTATTCCAGGATTTTTACCATTTTTTTACTGAAGATTTTTAAGTGTATTCTTTAACTCATAAATTTCATTTGTTTAGACAGGAAATTTGAAAACATGATAAAAAGTATGTTAGATTTGATTGAAGGCTTCAGAATGTAATAGATTATTCTCCATATATCGTCTCTGGCTTGCAATCTGCTAGAGTTCGGGTACTATAAGGGAGCATAAAGAGTCATCTGCAAGTCATAGTCTGGTCCCCTTTGGTACTAGCTTGGTGGGAGAGGGAGCAATGACCTTCCCCTTGCCTCTGCAACTCATGAATAACCTTTAAACTTTCTTAAAGAAAATAGTAGACAAATATCATAATGTAAAGAATGAGAGAGAGAGAGAGAGAGAGAGAGAGAGAGAGAGAGAGAGAGAGAGAGAGAGAGAGAGAGAGAGAGAGGAGAGAGAGAGAGAGAGATTGGCAAGACTTTCAAAGCTCTTCAACTTCCTAAACTTAAAAAGCTTGAAACTTCCCTAACTCCAAATTTACTTTTGTAAATCTATTTTTCTTCAAGAAGGAATCCTCAAAAGATTTATTGAAGCTTGCCTTCCTCTCTCTCTCTCTCTCTCTCTCTCTCTCTCTCTCTCTCTCTCTCTCTCTCTCTCTCTAGATTGCATTCCACCTAACCAAAAAAATATGAACAAATGGAATGGCTCTGATATGTTGTCTATGAAATCTTTATTTAATTTTCTATGCTTTATATATATATATATATATATATATATATATATGAGTATATATATATGAGTATATATATATAATATATATATATATATATATATATATATATATATATATATATATATGTATATATGAGAGTATACATATCAGTATATTTGTGTGTTCCTTTATAAAAGTCATAAAGTATCTCTCTCTCTCCCTCTCTCTCTCTCTCTCTCTCTCTCTCTCTCTCTCTCTCTCTCTCTCTACATATATATATATATATATATATATATATATATATATATATATATATATATATATATATATATATATATATAATGTATTTATATAAATCTTCCATCTCATTCAGATTTTACTCTCTCTCTCTCTCTCTCTCTCTCTCCTCTCTCTCTCTCTCTCTCTCTCTCTCTCTCTCTCTCTAATCCCCATACACTAACCCGTTATTGCCTATGCCGTGTTCCCCTCCTTTCGCTCCCCGACTCAAACAATAAACGGTGACAGAAAGTTACATGTAACAGATTAACCCCTCAGTTCCTATACACCCTTAAACCACTCCTCTGCTCCCAATGCCTTTCGCAAATGGATTGCCTAACGAGAGAGAGAGAGAGAGAGAGAGGAGAGAGAGAGAGAGAGAGAGAGAGAGAGAGAGAGAGAGAGAATGTTGGAAGTAGAGTATTGAGGGAGAGCGAAAATGAACGGAACGGATTATTGTTTGGAAAATATTTTTGAGTGCACGATTGGAGAGAGAGAGAGAGAGAGAGAGAGAGAGAGAGAGAGAGAGAGAGAGAGAGAGAGAGAGAGAATATTGAAAGTAGAGTATTGAGTGAGAGAGAAATTGAAAGGCGCAGATTATAGTTTGGAAAATATTTTTGAGTGCAGAGAGAGAGAGAGTAATATATCCAAAATGTGGGAAACCTGGAATAAGGAAGCGTCAGTACAATGAATTGTATTCACTAATCTTTGATAGTGTGGCTATGCCAAATCCTCATCACTAAATAACTTAGGGATAATACCCAGTAATGTTATGATAACGTGTTATGTTACATCTTTGCTGTCGGGAAGTCCTGTATTTCCTTCACACCACCTGCTCCGTGACTATTTTTTTTTTTATGTCTTTCCAGTGTTCTTTCATTATTCAAGCAATATCTGTTCCAACATATTTATCATTGTCATCGCCATTTTTTTTCTCCCTCTCTTTTTTTATGCTGATATGTATGTTATCATCATTGTTAAGCGTTAATTAGAAGTCTGTGGTCAACCTGCTAATTGATGTTTATAATATATCACTGATATTATTGCATATCTCATCTATTTTTTACCGATGTCAAAAGTGTAAGATCACTGTACTCTTATTGTAACTCTGTATATGGCTTTTGCTGAAATAAAGATTATTAAGAGAGAGAGAGAGAGAGAGAGAGAGAGAGAGAGAGAGAGAGAGAGAGAGAGAGAGAGAGAGAGAGAGAATACTTGTTTAACGAAAAAAGAAACTTTTAAAGATGCTAATATATATATAGATATATATATATATATTTATATATATATATATATATATATATATATATATATATATATATTTATATATATATATATATATATATATATAAATATATATATATATATATATATATATATATATATATATATATTAGCATCTTTAAAAGTTTCTTTTTTCGTTAAACAAGTATTCTCTCCTTCAATCTCTCTCTCTCTCTCTCTCTCTCTCTCTCTCTCTCTCTCTCTCATCAGTAAGAAAACCTCCTCTTCATCGTCACTTCCCCGAACGCCACAGCTAGCGTGTGCAAGTGGCTTCTTGCTTTAATTAATCACCGGTTTACCCCGTCAATGGCCACCACTTCGCCCTCGTATTTTCGGCGTTTAGACCAGCCATTCTTCCAGAGTCGATAAGAAGAAGAAGAAGAAGGAAAAGGAAGAATAAGGTGTATTATTTGGCCGAGCTGTAAATCTTCAATCGGACAAGACCGCCGCGGAGCGTGGTAAAGTCAGGAGATGGGACGAGAAGAGAACGAGGTAGTCTCGATTAGACAAGACTGTGTCCTCAAGGATCGTTCCTCGAGACTGATTGGGGGAAGGTGCGTCTTCGTTGAGGACAATAATGGAATCTAGGTTTTTTTTCTTTTTTTTTTTTCTTTCCAAAAGAAAAAACGCTCTTGTGGAATGAGCGAAAATGTCGTTATCCCACTAAGATGTTTTCCAGTGAAAACAAATTCCGTATTGTGGATTGCACGGAAGAAAAAAGAATGTAGGTTAATTGTAAATAGATTCACAAGATATATCCAATACATATGTGATTAAATTTGTCAGTCCGATTGCTTTTGATAGCACCACAATAAAAATCATTCTTGAACAGTAATAACTGTAGACTCCTTATGTAAATTCGATCACATGACAACGGCCATCATATAATAATTACTATTACTATTAAAAGCCAAGCTACAACACTAGTTGAAAAAGCAAGATGCTATAAAAACAAGGGCTCCAACAGGGAAAAATAGCCCAGCGAGGAAAGGTAATAAGGAAATGGATAAACTACAAGAGAAGTAATAAATAATCACTATATATAAATTATTTTAAGAACAGTAACAACATTAAATTAGGTCTTTTATATATAATTTATAAAAACTTCAAAACAAATTAGAGGAAGAGAAATAATATAGAACAGCCTGCTCATGTGTACCCTCAAGCAAGAGAACTCTAATCCAAGACAGTGGAAGGCCATGGTACAGAGGCTCTGGCACTACCCAAGGCGTTAGAAAGAAAAAATTACTGTCAATCATATGAGATCTTAAGCTTCCTTAATGTAAATAAGTTAATAAAGATATTACTGTATATTACTGTATATCTCGGTCAAGTATATAGCGGCTGAAATAGATATTTAGAAAAGTAGAACAATTCTTTCTCGTAAGAGTAGATGAGAAATGGTCTATGACGTTGATTAAATAATACCGGGAAAAATGATGAAGACGAAGTATATGTTTCCACTGACGATGTCCCAAGTTATGTGGTATTTGTGGAACAAGAGAACAAATTAAGAAATATTTCTTTCGGACATTCTGGAAGAGATTATAACCGGGGAGGTAGAAATAAACAAAATTATGTATATATTCATAATTGTGTAAATATATATATATATATATATATATATATATATATATATATATATATATATATATATATATATATATATACTGTATATATATATATACACACATATATATGTATATATATATATATTTGTGTGTATAATATATATATCATATATACTGTATATATATATATATATATATATATATATATATATATATATATATATATATATATATATATACACATACACATACATACAAACTCTACAAACTCCCACTAACGTAAAAATCCCTCTATATGTGAACATACAGTCACTCAAGACCAAGACAAATTACATGTTCCATTAATAGCGTCCGACCCAAGAAATAATCAAGGATATAAGGGGGGGGGGAAGACGTTGATTAAAAGACGTCATGGGATGTCCCTACGGATAGGGCAGAGGTATTGAGGGTTGGGATAGGAAGTCTTTGGATAGAAGGGGTAGGAGTAATGTGGGTTTATCGTTATTGGGGATGTAAAGGGAATAGAGGACTTTTATATTATTATTATTATTATTATTATTATTATTATCATTATTATTATTATTATTATTATTATTATGGCTGCTGCTGTTGTTGTTATTATTATTGTTGTTGTTGTTGTTGTCTTCGTTGTTATTATTATTATTATTATTATATTATTATCATCATCATTATTATATTAATATCATTATTATTATTATTATTATTATTGTTGTTGTTAGTATTATCATTTTATGGTATTTTTATTTTTCTTACTTTTCTTATTATTTTTTATCCTTCTTCTTTTCTCCCTTTCATCAAAGTCTTCCAATTATATTTTTGTTCATCTTTACGTCTTTTTTCTGATCACATCACTCCTTCCTTTTCTCTTCTTTCTATTTTTTTAAATACTTTTTATCCTCATTTGGTGTTCCCTTCTTCCTTCTGTTATTCTCCATTTTCTTCCTTATTTCATTATGATTTTTGTTTCACTCTCATTACAGTTTTTAATGAACAAAGAGATATGTAGCTGAATGAAAAAGCCAATAATAATAATAATAATAATAATAATAATAATAATAATAATAATAATAATAATGATGATGATGAGAGATTAGTTCACCAAATTTTCAACTGGGCTCCACAAGGCACTTGAAGAGTTGGAAGACCCAGGCCTACATGGCTGAGGACTATGAAGCGTGAGGTAGGAGATGAGGAATGGAGAGGAATTGAATTAAAAGCTCAAGATAGAGACGACTGGCGAAATCTAACCTAGGCCCTTTGTGTCAATAGGCCTGGGAGGAGATGATGATGATGATTATGGTGATTATTATTATTATTATTATTATTATTATTATTATTGCACGTGATATCTGTCGTTAGAAAGTCTGAAAAAAAGCACCACAAAAAGGCCATTAGTGCAATGAGGTTTCCCCATTCATGTGCTGTATGTGAATGTTAATGTGAAGGATTGATTGTTGGGGTCACATCATCAAAAAATATGTGACGCAACTCTATCGTGTCGTTGAAATGTTAATTTGGTTATCGACGAAAGATGTTAATTTGGGGTCTGCAAATCTCTCCCAATGGGAGTGTTGTTGCTAGGATGGTTTGTAGGAATATGTCTGTAATTTTATGAATTATAGGGCAACGGGGTTGAAAATAGTTATATATCATTGTTGTATATATATGCGCACATACACAGATATATATATATATATATATATATATATATATATATATATATATATATATATATATATATGCATATAAGTATACATCTATACACGCATACATGTATATATATATAGTATATATGTATATATATATTTATATATTTAAATATATATATATATATATATATATATATATATATATATTATATATGTGTGTGTCTGTGTGTGTATTTATGTTTAGGTATATATATATATATATATATATATATATATATATATATATATATATGTGTGTGTGTGTGTGTCTGTGTGTATTTATGTTTAGGTATATGTATGTGTGTGTGTATATATATATATATATATATATATATATATATATATATATATATATATATTTCATATATAATATATGTATTATAAGTTTATTCATATTGCCACCTGGTCATTCATTCATTTATTCATCTATTCAGGTAAAAGATGAACCCAATCTGCCTTGGATTGAAGTTAGCTCGAATTCAATATTTCTCGACTTCCCGCATATGAAAATCTGAATGATAATTCTTCGCTTCCGGATACAAATTCGGGTGGGCCAAAATCTATGCCTTCCAGGGGGTCGGTTGGGGAAGGAGAGAGCGTAGGGCACGCGGAGGAAATATTATTTTCCCCCCGAGTTTATTTATATATTTATTTATTCTGGTGGAAATATTTTGGTTTGGTCTTTCTCTATATATTGGTAACTTGGTGAGTTGATCTGCAAATTGTATTGACTTGGTTTGATGGTGGATTTAATTCTCTTGGAGATGTCGAAATTTACGTCTCTCTCTCTCACTCTCTCTCTCTCTCTCTCTCTCTCTCTCTCTCTCTCTCTCTCTCTCTCTCTCCCTCTCTCTCTCTCTCAAACCCAATTGGGTTGCGATAGACCAAAAAGAGTACTTTAATATACCCCACCATAACAGCCTCTGTCACAATCGAATGGAAACCACATGCGGACTACATTACGCCGTCGACCTGGCCATTTCTATCCCCTCCATAAGGTCCATCGGCCCCTGGTTTTATAGCTAATTAAAGCCTTTATGAGATGGCATCTGTTAGCGTTATCTTGTGGCAAGATTTCCCCCCTCTACTCATTTACGACGGCCATTAGAGTCACCTTTACCATGGTTCGAAGCCTTTTTGACGACCTTATGGACGGCCCCAGACGACTCCGGATGGCACTGTCTTTAGCGGGGAGCAGCGGTTTTCGATTGAGTCCACGGCGGCGGTCTTATGAGGGCCAATTTTATGCTAATTTATGAGTTATCGGTAATTAAAATATTCTACCGATGAAGTCCATGTTATTTAAATCAAGGTCCGTTATATGATAGGTTAACGAGTTGCTGGCGACGCATTGTCAAGCATGGTTCGCTTGTTGGAAGACGTGGTCTGTGTCTCTCTCCCCCCCCCTCCCCCCTACCCTACCGTTCACAGTCCTCCGGTCGTAAGTGCACCTTGTCAGATGCGATTTAAGGCTTCACGCTTTAAAAGATGATAGGAGCATTTGCTTGTGGCATCCGGAAACCGGAAGCGACTAATTTAGATCGAATTTCCCGGGGAACATTCTTCAAAGTCTCTCTCTCTCTCTCTCTCTCTCTCTCTCTCTCTCTCTCACTCACAATATTTCACAATTTATTCTTCTACCTTCCTCCTTGGCAGTATTTGGGTGCCATACTATACAATAATAATAATAATAATAATAATAATAATAATAATAATAACAACTCCAATTCAGATATAGGTCATATGCAATATATAAATTCCCTATAAAATATCTATTCATATTAGATTAAATATTGCTTCACGTGTTATCCATTCTGTAAACGATTTCAACTCTCATCCTTACAAAATTGCTCTCCAAAATACCTTTAATATTTTCAAGATTTTGATTTTCTTACAAACTCTCTGATACTTTTCTCGTAGGGTGGGAGGGTGGTTGGCTGTAACTTTAATTCATAATTAGTTATTCTGTAATACGTCTCCATGTATTAACTTACTTATTTGAATTTTGGTTAATATACGTGGGATATATTTACATATATAGTATTGCTTAGTTCAAAGGTCTTTCTGATAATATCGCTTTAGAAATCAATGATAATCTCTTTATTATTATTATTATTATTATTATTATTATTGTTGTTGTTGTTACTATTGTTGTTATTATTATTATTATTATTATTATTATTATTATTATTATTATTGTTGTTGTTATTTTATTGTTGTTGTTGTTGTTATTATTATTATTGTAAGCTAAACTACAACCCTAGGTGGAAAAGCAAAATGCTATAAGCCCAAGGACTCCAACAAGGAAAAATAGCCCTGTGAGGAAAGGAAATAAGGAAATGATTAAAATACATCTGTGTTGTACAATTTTCTTATATGGGTAATTATGTTTCTTGATATTGATTATCCAGCATTTACTAGCTAAACTACGACACTAGTTAGAAAAGCAGGATGCTACCCAAGGGCCTCAACAGGGATAATAGCCCAGTGAGGAAAGGAAATAGTTTAACTACAAGAGGAGTAATGAACAATTTAGATAAAATATTTTAAGAATATCTAATACAGTTATCATCTGGTAATATTGATTCTTAAGAATGCGATAATGTTTTCTGTACAATGTCATCCCAGCGTGGCATATTTGCTCTTAGGAGCCAGTGCGCATGCGTGGCGTTCGTCTTCTAATGGATTGGGACATCCCCCTCGAAGAGCCATTTAACCCGTTTCCCTTATTTACATGTAATGAAAGCTATTCGTCTCTCTGTTTAACAGCTGTCGCTGTCAGTGTCCGTTTATGTCCTAATGGAAGAGGAATATAGGGAGAGGAGATGGAATAGAGAGGGAGGAAAAGATTGAGGAAGGGAAAAAATTAGCGGAAAGTGAAAGATGGAAAAAGGGAGGAAAAGGTTGATGGAAATAAGAATTGTAATAAGAATTGAAGATGAAGGAATATATATATATATATATATATATATTTATGTATATATATATATATATATATATAGAGAGAGAGAGAGAGAGAGAGAGAGAGAGAGAGGGAAATTTAATGGAAAGTGGACAAAGGGAAAATGAGGAGGAAAAGATTTAGGAAAAAATTTCAATGGAATGTGAAGAAGAAAAATAGGCGAGGAGGAAAATGTTGATAGAAGAAAGAAGTATAATAAGAATGGAAGAAAAAATGTAAATTTGAGGAATTAAAGATAAAAGTATAATGGGAAGTGAAAGAAGAGGAGAAGCAACGTTGAGGGAAATATGTTTAGAGAAGAGTTAAGAAGAGAATGAGGGGAAAGGGGAAATAGCTGAGGAAAAGATTGATTAGGAGATCATTATAAAGGGAAAAAAGAGAGAAGAAAGGGAAAAGTGATAACAGAGGATGGAAAAATTAAGGGAGAATTTTATAGAGGCGAATAAAGGAGATCAATGAAAAGATGAGAAAGGGGGAAGGGAGGAAAATATGTGAATAAAAGGGAATAATAGAAGTAGAGATAAAGGAAAGTAAGTAAAAGATAGATTTGGGGAATTTAGGCCTAATTCGTATTTTTTTGGGAAGTTGGTATATTTCTATAAAACCGTTATTTAAAGTTTCTTTTATTAAAACCATAAAAAATTTATTCATGAAGTTGAATTGGATTTATGAATTTGGCCTATATAGCCCGCCGTTGGGGCCTGTAAGGCCAATCAGCGCCCAAGGGTGCAAGCGGGGAAACTTATCAATTGCAAAAGTAGAAGGATATAGAGTAAGTGCAGCTCTATTTTTGTCTACAGTACACCGCGCGAAGTGTGCGGGGAATTCATCAAATTGGTTTCTTTCACTTATGATGCTAAAGATACCAAGAGATTAAGGCACATAGCAGTAATTAGACCAGGCCCTCTTATCAAAGGTTATATTTGAAGACCTAAAAATAAATGAAAGGAGATCGTGGAGGCCAAAGACCAAAACAGAGACCAGAGACCAGATTTTTCTCTCAAAAAATTAGAAAGATTGGGTAGCTATACATTCATCCTGAGAGGCGAAAAGTGAAATTTCAGCCTTCAGTCTTCAGCCTTTGGTCCTGCAAAAGCAGGACCAAAACAGAGACCAGAGACCTGATTTTCCACCAAAGGTTAAAATGATTAGGTAACTATGTATTCCTCCAGTGAGGCGAAAAGTGAAATTTCAGCCTCCAGACCTAAGAAAGACCAGTTGTCACGTATAACTATCCATTGACCTGCAAAGCAGGACCAAAACAGAGACCATAGACCTGATTTTTTCACCAAAGGCTAAAACGATTAAGTTGCTATATATTCCTCTTCAGAGGCGAAAAGTGAAATTTCAACTTCCAGACCAAAGAGAGACCAGTGCATTGACCTGCAAAAGTAGCAGTGTCTGAGAATTAACCTATGCACAGTCTAATTTAGAACCCAAAGCTCAAAAATCAATTTGGTGTTTATGGGACATAACCCTTTCTCTTGTACAGTATATTTTATATCAATCTGGTTCTTTACTTCCTGTTTGTCAAGAGACCAAACCAGAGACCAAAATTTTACATCACTGAACAAAAACCAGATAGTTTTCATTGTATTAAGTTTTCTCTGCCTCTGCCATTTTAAAAACCCAAATCAGACACCATACCCAGGTCGAACTAGAGCCCAGAGAACAAACTAGAACCCAAACTAGAACCCAGAGATCAAATTAGAACCTAGAGACTAAACTGCAATCCAAACAAGAACCCAGAGGCCAAACTAGAATACAGAGACCAAACTAGAACCTAAACAAGAATCCAGAAACCAAACTAGAACCCAGACACTGAACAAGAAACCAGAAACCAAACTAGAATCCAGACACCAAAAATGAACCCAGAGACCAAACTAGAATCCAGACACCAAACAAGAACCCAGAGACCGAAGTAGAACCCAAGCTAGAATCCAGAGACTAAAGTAAAAACTCAAACTATAATCAGACACCAAACTAGAACCTAGAAACCAAACTAAAACCCAGAGACCATACTAAAACCAAGAGACCAAACGAGAACCCAAAATAGAACCCAGAGACCGAACTAGAACATAAACTAGAACCCAGAGAGCAAAATAGAACCCAAACTAGAACCCAGACACTAAACATGAACCCAGACACCAAACAAGAACCCAGAGACCAAAGTAGAACCAAAAGAATCCAGAGATTAAAGTAAAACCCAAACTATAATCTAGAGACCAAACAAAAACTCAGACACCATACTAAAACCAAGAGACCAAACGAGAACCCAAATTAGAACCCAGAGACCAAAATAGAACCCAAATTAGAACCCAGAGACCAAAATAGAACCTAAATAGAACCGAGAGACCAGATTTTACAGCGAGCACACAAGCTTTGTGCTCTTTAACTATCATATTCCGGTTCTTCTTCCTCTTCAGAGACCAGACTCCAGAGAGGCCAAAGGGACCAGTTAGGAATGCGCGAGGCTGACTCCCCGCTGGTTTCGTAGACAAGGACC
>NC_090741.1:38779244-38781744 GCF_036898095.1 Palaemon carinicauda | reverse complement strand
ACATTATATATATATATATATATATACATATATATATAAATATAATGTATATACATATATTATATATAAATATAATGTATATATATATATATATATACATATATATATACATATATATATATATATATATATATTATATACAGAGAGAGAGAGAGAGAGAGAGAGAGAGAGAGAGAGAGAATTGTGACAAGTTATTAGAAAGATATTCCAGAGTTATGCGTGTGATTTGAACAAGTTCTTCCAACCTCGAGTTCGAGCCCAGCGGCGGCCACAGGGAAAACTTTCTTTCTTCTATATCCTAGAGTTATGTCTGTGACATCAATCAAGTATTTCCAACCACGGGACCGAGCCATGCGGGGGGCCACAGCTCAAATATGGATTTAAAGTATTCTAGAAACTTAAGTGTTCATAATCAAGGCCTTCCAACTATGAGATCGAGCCCGGCCTGGGGAACAATCTGTCCGATTGTGACTGCAGACCAGAGTAGCTCAAGTAGGACCATTGTATTGATAACAATCATCAATAAGAGTTTTTTTTCTATGTCTATTATATCTATGATGATTACAGCTTTCATTGTATAAGCAATATTATCAAAGGAATAGTTTTTTACTGATTTTACAATGGAGTACTATGATAGTTTCCATTGATTCTCAAGTCATCGGCTTTAATCCAATTCATAATTGCAATAGATATCATCAAATAACAAATACCGAAAGTAGAACGCCATTTTTAGAATGTCACTGGAGCCCAAAATATGAATGGATACATAACAGAAAAATGTCTAAAGAGCAATAAAAAATACGGAAGTAAAATGCAAAAGCAAAATGTAACCAGCTAAAAAAATAGAACGTAAGTAAAATGTAATAGCAACATGTAAAAGAGGAAGTATAAACGAAAATAGAATGCATTTGCAAAAACCGGAAGTAAAACGTAAGTAAAATGTAATTGTAAAACGTAAAACATTTGTTTTACGTTTTGCAACGTAGTTTCAAAATGTTAACGAGAAAAAAAAAAGGAAGTAAAAACGAAAGTGGAAAGAAATTGCAAAATGTCAACAGCTAAAAAAAAAAGGAAATTGTAATGTTGAAATGTCACCAAGGAAAACCTTCCTAGTGCCCACCAGAACTCTTACTGTATCCGTAACGAACGAATAGAAATGCTCTCATCATTTGTAAAACACTACATTTATATAATGCATAATGATCCCCGGCGGAAAATTCTATCGCACGTAAACCATGAAAGCATTTTTCTCTTTATGACAAAGCCATCATCGAATCGGTAATTAGGTCCGACAAGAAGATTGTGGTTTGTGGCTAAATTTTGTTTGTTGGCTGATATTTTGTTTGTTGATTAGAACAAAAAAATGTTGTTGACTGGAAACAAATTCTGTTTGTTACTGGAAACAAAGTTTGTTTGTGGACTGGAAATAAATTGTTTGTTTGTTAACTGGAAAAAAATTTTGTTTGTTGACTGGAAACCGATTTTGTTTGTTGACTAGAACCAAATTTTGTTTGTTAACGGGAACCAAATTTTGTTTGTTGACTGGAAACAAATTTAGATTGTTGACTAGAAACAAATTTTGTTTGTTGACTGGAAACAAATTCTGTTTGTTGACTGGAATCAAATTCTGTTTGTTGCCTGAACTTTTTTTGTTGATTGGAAAAATTTTGTTTGTTGACTGAACTTTTGTTTGTTGACTGGAAAAAAAATTTTGTTTGTTGACTGGAAGCAAATTTTATTTGTTGACTGAACTTTTGTTGTTGACTGGAAACAAATTTTTGTTTGTTGACTGGTAACTAATTTTGTTTGTTGACTGGAAAAAATTTTGTTTCTTGACTGAACTTTTGTTTGTTGATTGAAACAAATTTTGTTTGTTGATTGGAAACAAATTTGTTTGGTGACTGGAAACAAATTCTGTTTGTTGATTGGAAACAAATTGTGTTTGTTGACTGAACTTTTGTTTGTTGACTGGTAACAAATTTTGTTTGTTGACTAGAAGCAAATTTTGTTTGTTGACTGGAAAAAAAATTTGTTTATAGAATGGATATAAATTCTGTTTGTTGATTGGAAACAAATTTTGTTTGTTGACTGGAAAGAATTTTGTTTGTTGACTGGAAACAAATTTTGTTTGTTGACTGGAAACAAATTTTGTTTGTTGACTGGAAACAATTTTTTTTTTGAATGGAAACTAAGTCTGTTTGTTGACTGGAAACAAATTTTGTTTGTTGATGATTGGAGATAAATTTTGTTTGTTGACTAAAATTTTGTTTGTTGACTAAACTTTTGTTTGTTGATTGGAAAAAAATTTGTTTGTTGACTGTAAAAATAATTTGTTTGTTAACTGCAAAAAAAATTTTGTTTGTTGACTGGAAACCGATTTTGTTTGTTGACTGGAAACAAATTTAGTATGTTGACTGGAGACAAATTCTGTTTGTTGACTGGAAACAATTTTTGTTTGTTGCATGAACTTTTGTTTGTTAACTGGAAACATAACTTTTGT
>NC_090741.1:38767175-38778744 GCF_036898095.1 Palaemon carinicauda | reverse complement strand
TATAAACGAAAATAGAATGCATTTGCAAAAACCGGAAGTAAAACGTAAGTAAAATGTAATTGTAAAACGTAAAACATTTGTTTTACGTTTTGCAACGTAGTTTCAAAATGTTAACGAGAAAAAAAAAAGGAAGTAAAAACGAAAGTGGAAAGAAATTGCAAAATGTCAACAGCTAAAAAAAAAAGGAAATTGTAATGTTGAAATGTCACCAAGGAAAACCTTCCTAGTGCCCACCAGAACTCTTACTGTATCCGTAACGAACGAATAGAAATGCTCTCATCATTTGTAAAACACTACATTTATATAATGCATAATGATCCCCGGCGGAAAATTCTATCGCACGTAAACCATGAAAGCATTTTTCTCTTTATGACAAAGCCATCATCGAATCGGTAATTAGGTCCGACAAGAAGATTGTGGTTTGTGGCTAAATTTTGTTTGTTGGCTGATATTTTGTTTGTTGATTAGAACAAAAAAATGTTGTTGACTGGAAACAAATTCTGTTTGTTACTGGAAACAAAGTTTGTTTGTGGACTGGAAATAAATTGTTTGTTTGTTAACTGGAAAAAAATTTTGTTTGTTGACTGGAAACCGATTTTGTTTGTTGACTAGAACCAAATTTTGTTTGTTAACGGGAACCAAATTTTGTTTGTTGACTGGAAACAAATTTAGATTGTTGACTAGAAACAAATTTTGTTTGTTGACTGGGAAACAAATTCTGTTTGTTGACTGGAATCAAATTCTGTTTGTTGCCTGAACTTTTTTTGTTGATTGGAAAAATTTTGTTTGTTGACTGAACTTTTGTTTGTTGACTGGAAAAAAAATTTTGTTTGTTGACTGGAAGCAAATTTTATTTGTTGACTGAACTTTTGTTTGTTGACTGGAAACAAATTTTTGTTTGTTGACTGGTAACTAATTTTGTTTGTTGACTGGAAAAAATTTTGTTTCTTGACTGAACTTTTGTTTGTTGATTGGAAACAAATTTTGTTTGTTGATTGGAAACAAATTTTGTTTGGTGACTGGAAACAAATTCTGTTTGTTGATTGGAAACAAATTGTGTTTGTTGACTGAACTTTTGTTTGTTGACTGGTAACAAATTTTGTTTGTTGACTAGAAGCAAATTTTGTTTGTTGACTGGAAAAAAAATTTGTTTATAGAATGGATATAAATTCTGTTTGTTGATTGGAAACAAATTTTGTTTGTTGACTGGAAAGAATTTTGTTTGTTGACTGGAAACAAATTTTGTTTGTTGACTGGAAACAAATTTTGTTTGTTGACTGGAAACAATTTTTTTTTTGAATGGAAACTAAGTCTGTTGTTGACTGGAAACAAATTTTGTTTGTTGATGATTGGAGATAAATTTTGTTTGTTGACTAAAATTTTGTTTGTTGACTAAACTTTTGTTTGTTGATTGGAAAAAAATTTGTTTGTTGACTGTAAAAATAATTTGTTTGTTAACTGCAAAAAAAATTTTGTTTGTTGACTGGAAACCGATTTTGTTTGTTGACTGGAAACAAATTTAGTATGTTGACTGGAGACAAATTCTGTTTGTTGACTGGAAACAATTTTTGTTTGTTGCATGAACTTTTGTTTGTTAACTGGAAACATAACTTTTGTTTGTTGACTGGAAACTAATTTTGTAGTTGACTGAACTTTTGTTTGTTGACTGGAAAATTATTTTTTGTTGTTGACTGAACTCTTGTTTGTTGACTGAACTTTTGTATGTTGACTGAACTTTAACTCAAGGATGGTGAGGTTGCAGCGACCAAAGTAGCTAACAAGTTTGAGTTGGACTCGAACCCCAGTCTGACGATCACAAGTCAGGGACGTTAGCACATCGGCCATAATTATTTTTTTCCATATGTATAAAATCATAAAACAAAGTGTCGTGTTTGAATAGTCATTACAAAAAAAAAGAAAGAAAAAAAAACCGTACAATGATTAATCTTCGAAGCTGATCTGTTATGTTAATGGTCTAATGGCGGTTGCTTAATGGACGTTCCCACTATGACTCCCAAACGTTTATTTCCAACCGTTTTTATGCCTCGCAGAAATTAATGGAATGGACGCAATAAATTCCTCCGTCAGATTTAAAAGCAAATAGATTTTGCGTTCTGTCCATATTTTCGTCTCGGGAATCACCCGTTGGTTCGGGTTTGGGAAACTGACGTCATAGCCTCGGTGGTTATCCATGTCGGCTGAATCGGTGATGTGTTGAGCGGATAATTATATTATTATTATTATTATTATTATTATTAGTTTGAGCGACCCACCAAAAACGATGCCTAAATAATTAGATACATACGCGCACACACAGATTCAACCCTTGCCCCTCTCACCAGGGTATGACTATTCCGGTCGGAGAGACCGAGTAGTCATGTGTTTGGTATTGTCCGCTCACATGACAGAAAAGAAACGGGTTTATATATATATATATATATATATATATTATATATATATATATATATATATATATACTGTATATATATATATATATATATAGCTAGACATTTGCTTTTTATCAGGTAAGGGAGATTATTATTATTAATTTTTATCATTATTACAAAACCTTACTTACGTGTTGTTCCTTAATAAAGTATGAACATTGTTGTATGGCAGAGTTAGAAAAGTTGAACAGGATAAAGGAGATAATGTTGCATCGTCCGGATCAGATGGAAGTGTAAAGCAAGTTGCAGAACGTCTATCCTACTACCTGAAGTGCTGCATACAAGGCAAACTGTAGACATGCTACCAAACTGTTTTAAGGATTTTCCTGCCCCCCCCCCCCCCTTTTTTTTTTTCTTTCGTGGTGATTTTTTTTTTTTTGGTGATTTTGGTGATTTTTTAAGTTTAGTTACATTTTTTTTTCATCCTAAGACCTACCCAAACTCTACATTCCTGTGCGTAGTACTGGATATGCAGTTAATTCTAACACTCATGCCTTCTCCATCGTAAGACTATGTTGAACTGGCTGACACAAGTATTTTCATAGTTTACTTATGAAAGATCTATTTTAACATTGTTACTGATCTTAAGATGTACTTCTCATATAATTTATTTATTTCCTTATTTCCTCTCCTCACTAGGCTATTCTTCTCTGTTGTAGCCCTTGGGTTTATAGAATCCTGCTTTTCCAACTAGGGTTGTAGCTTAGCTAATAATAATAATAATAATAATAATAATAATAATAATAATAATAATAATAATAATAATACCCTGAAGGATTTATTTTGATATCAACTATAAAACTCACTGATGTATTGACACGGAAATTTTGGCCAAAGTTGACACGAAATCAAAAACCCCCTACAAATATTTTAGTGTAGATGTGGTGTTAATGGAATTTTAGTGGTGGGATAAATGCTCATAACAGTAAAGGGCTGGTTAATGGGCGTAACACCTAATAAATATTCTTTTGCTTTCTGCTTAGTTACGAACTTAATGCATTTTAATACCACATCTATTCATTGTACTGTACGTGTTTGATTCATGTTTGTCCACTGTAACGTTATTGCCTTTTTCAATCAAGCTCTTCCCCGCACTGATACCAGAACCTGTTCAAGCTTGCCTTCGCATGTATTAGTTTGTTTGATTTTTTGTTTTTATATTCTTGCTCGGAACTGCTCGCATATAAACTCGTTATCTGTTGAATAGAGGTAAATGCATTCACATCGCCTCTGTGTTAACAACCACTTCGCACATTCTAGCTCATAGATATTTATTATTTACTATTTTTTTTTGGGGGGGGTGGGGGTTGGGGGGGGGGGTGAGGCTTGGATTTTATGGAGATGGCTAGACACCTCAAAAACTCAATTTTTACCTGCTCAAAAGTAGTGGCCATAATTGAGTTAATGGTTGATAATAGGTTCCTGGGTAAGTCCGCCCAGAATACATTCTTGGAAGTACATAGCTAATACAGATTATAACATCTCTAGATAGGACGAGGTGAACACTGGGGTAATGGATATATTAAAGACAAAACACCCATTACCCTTTATGAATTTGAGAGGTAGCACATTACATGTAAAGAAACAATGGAGTAATGGAAGCCTTGGCATTTTCTAATGGGCCTAATGGATATAATGGGCATAACGGGAGTGGGTTACTCACTCTTGTGGCCGGGTTAAAATTTCTGCCCTATTAGGCATGGTTGGTGGTAGCAAGGTATGTAGGTATGTGTGGCTGTATGTTCGTTAAGTTAGTACGTGGTTCTGCGATTTTCAACTATTACAGTGTTTGCGTGAGGTGTATGTGATTGGGGAGCTGAAATGTATGATACAATAGGTTTACTTATTAGTATTTATAAGATTAAATTATTATTATATAGCAACATACTGAAGCAGTTTTTCAATTGGTTATAAAATGAAAATCAGCGAGTAATAATATATATAATATAACTGAATGCAGCTCTAATAACAGCTGAAAACCTCCATTCATATAAATATATTAATAATGAAAGAATCTACCGATAGACTTTTCAAAATGACAGTAGTGTTTTTCTATCAAATTCCAAAAGGAAATGAATAAGTTAAGAAAACTTAATAAGTTAATAAGAAATATAATATACCGGAGACAAACAACATCAAAGTAACTACAAGACAGAGTCCATGGGGCCACACCAGGCATCCTACCCATTCACACATCTAAATCAAACTTAGCATCAGTAATATATTTTGAGTCAAGGGACCCCATGCTGGCGTAAGACCAATTTGATCTAAACTAACCATGTATAGAATATAGGTAGTACGTAAATATTAAAAATAAGTAGGAATAGATAAAAGATAGAATAAATCATTGAGTAAACACTTAAGAAAACCCATTAAAAAAAGTCCCATAGTTTTTCTTCGTCTCAATAAATTCCAGAAAAGGGAACAGCCAGATCTTCGACTCGGACAAGACAAGCGTATAGGAATCTTCTAAAAGGTGAATCGAGTCTCGACTAGAGAATACATTTAGTCTAGCCCTTGTAGGGGAAACGCCACCTACAGAGGAAGGGGGGGAGGGAGAAGGAGGGAGGGAATCAAGGTTAAAGGAGGGAGGGAATAAGGAAGGTAGGGTCTGAGGAGGGTAGGAATAGGAGTGTGAATGAGGAGAGGAATTGGGGAGAGTTGAGGATCGAGAAGAGTATAGATAGAATATAATAGAGAGGGAAAATGTAAGAAGATTGTCAAAGAAGGGAAGAGGATAATGTTAATAGTATGAAAAGTAGCTTATGATGAATAATGAATGAAGTGATAAGTAAAGAAGTAAAGGAATGGATAGGAGGATTAATTACAGTACTTTGATCTAAAGTGAGGAAATAGAATAAAAAGAGAACGAAGAGAAAATTAGAAACGGTGGAGATAAAACTAAAAAGAAGGGAAGAGGCAGAAGGGGAGGAATAGACGAAGAATAGACAGCGTGTATATATATATATATATATATGTAATAAAGGATGAATGGATAAAATTGAATAAAGCAGGTGGTTAAATGAAAGAGAGAGAGAGAGAGAGAGAGAGAGAGAGAGAGAAGAGAGAGGTGTTACTATCTAACAAGGTAACCAGAGTATATATGCGTATGTTTGTGAGAGAGAGAGAGAGAGAGAGAGAGAGAGAGAGAGTGTGTTACTATCCAACAAGGTAACTAGAGTATGCATTTGAGAGAGAGAGAGAGAGAGAGAGAGAGAGAGAGATATGTGTTACATCTAACAAGGTAATCAGAGTATATATGTGTATGTTTGAGAGAGAGAGAGAGAGAGAGAGAGAGAGAGAGAGAGGTGAAACTATTTAACAAGGTATGTGAGAGAGAGAGAGAGAGAGAGAGAGAGGGAGAGAGAGAGAGAGAGAGGTGAAACTATTTAACAAGGTATGTGAGAGAGAGAGGTGAAACTATTTAACAAGGTATGTGAGAGAGAGAGGTGAAACTATTTAACAAGGTATGTGAGAGAGAGAGGTGAAACTATTTAACAAGGTATGTGAGAGAGAGAGAGAGAGAGAGAGAGAGACAGAGAGAGAGAGAGAGAGAGAGAGGTGTTACTATCTAACGAGGGTAACCAGAGTATATATGTGTATGTTTGTGTGTGAGAGAGAGAGAGAGAGAGAGAGAGAGAGAGAGAGAGAGAGAGAGAGAGAGGTGAAACTATTTAACAAGGTATGTGAGAGAGAGAGAGAGAGAGAGAGAGAGAGAGAGGAGAGAGAGGTGAAACTATTTAACAAGGTATGTGAGAGAGAGAGAGAGAGAGAGAGAGAGAGGGGAGAGAGAGAACGCGATTACTATCCAAGGTAAAGTCAAATCACCTGAACTTTAATTCACGTCAGGACTAACTTATAGATGCTAACCTCGTCTAATTAGGCTATCAACGAAATTAAGAGACCAGCTTTTGGAATAGCCGCTGTTTGACCCCCTCTCTCTCTCTCTCTCTCTCTCTCTCTCTCTCTCTCTCTCTCCTGCCTTTTCTAGTCAAAGGACACGCCCTTTGCTTTGCTCGAAGGATCTCGTAGGAATAAAAAGGGATTTCGTTCTCTCGTCCACACAGCTCCTGCAGCAATCCTTATTTGCATGCACCCTATTTGTTATTATTATTATTATTATTGTTATTATTATTATTATTATTATTATTATTATTATTATTATTATTATTAATGCTATATAGCCAGATTACAATAGTGAAATTATTGAGTTTATTATCAATATTATATTTGTTATTGTCATTGTTATTAAAAATTATATTTTGTTTAGTTTAAAAATTCCATGAAGCCATATTTCTTTCACATATTACAACAATAATAATATTATCATTATTACTGTTACTGTATTTAATGAACAATTATATACATAGAATTCAAAGCCTGGTCAGGCATATTATCTGTATTGTTAATACTGTTGAAAAATTAAAAAAAGAATATTTAGTTATCAAACCAAAATGATTTTATATTCAAATCAATGACTCGTCGATAAGACGAAGTCAAGTCGAGCCGTAGATTAAAACAAAGAAACAATTATACCAGACAGAATCCGTACTTTTAAGGTTTTATGGGTTCTCATGAATGGCGGAGGTATGAGACTGAGATTCCCTAGCAGGACAATGCCATAGAGACTGGCCATATATACTTATTATCAGCGCTCAAGCTCTCCACACAAGCTAGGAACAGGGATGGCCAGACAATGTCTGCTGATGATTCAACAGGTAGTAATATAGACTCCTCCAAACACCCCTATCCTTAGCTCACAAGGTTGGTGAGCTTGCAGCAACCAAAGGAACTAATGAGTTTGAGCGGGTCTCGAACTGTAGTCTGGCAATCACCAGGCAAGGACGCTACCACTAGGCCACCCACAACCCTGCCTTTAAGGTAGGAAAAATGACAAGCTCTATATACTAATATACTTATGATCAAGCCCCCACTCCGCCAAAGCTAGGACCAGGGGAGGGCCAGACAATGGCTGCTGATGACTCAACAGGTAGATCTATAGGCTCCTCCAAACACCTCATCGGGGGCTTACAAGGACGGCCAGGTGGCAGACACTCTAAGAAACTATCGAGCTTGAGCGTAACTCGAATCCCACTCCAGCAATCCCAATGCAGGGACTTTCCCAATAGGCCACCACAACCCTTTCTGAGAAGCCGAATCATGAAAGAACGATTTTGGTTGATTGACGATAAACAAAGACACATCTTTCACCGAAGAAAGCTTGGAAGCGTACACTTACTCATTCATAATGCGACTGCAGGTTATTTAGGAGGTGTCTCCACCCTGAACAGGGCAGCTAAAGAGGAACCATGGTTCATTTAGGGTATTTTAAGGTTGCTCTGTCTGTGCTATTTGATTGCTGTTTTTCCTCCTTTTGTTCAAGGACATTTTGTGCTTGACTCATTTCTGTTTGTTGTTTTACTTTTTCTTCTTCTTCTTCTTCTTCTTCTTCTTCTTCTTCTTCTTCTTCTTCTGGGATGTCATAGACATTTGTTTTCTTGTTGTTATAGCTGGTTTTTAGATGATGTTACATGCATTCGTGCTCTTTCTCTGTTTATGTTAGTGTTTTTGTAAGAGACACATCTCGCCTGAAGACATCCATCAGAGAGAGAGAGAGAGAGAGAGAGAGAGAGAGAGAGAGAGAGAGAGAGATACTTGCATGTTTTCTCGAATTTATCAATATTTTTCTGTGTATACAATTGAACTTCACATTTAAACTTTCTCTCTCTCTCTCTCTCTCTCTCTCTCTCTCTCTCTCTCTTACATATAGATTATTCGATTTCTAACTAATCTTGCGTAGAAAAATCCTTATTGAAATGATTTAGAATACCAATCTTGACTAATTTACAAATATATATATACACTTAGTGTTTCCGATTTCATATATATATACATAATATATATATATATATATATACGCACACACACACACACACACACACATATATATATATATATATATATTAAGAAAATTTGCGGTGTATAAACTTACACAGAAAGACCATAAACTGACGCGATTGGAAGGGCATGTCTGAGGCATTGTCTTGTAGTGGACTAGTTACGGCTGATGATGATGATACTGTTTATATATATATATATATATATATATATGTATATGTATGTATGTATATATATATGTATATATAATATAAAACCTACATGTATGCATACATATTTCAATCTTCATAGGCTTAGTTGTGAATGTGTTGTTTTTGACATTGCGCAAAAATTCATTATATTAATGATTATAACAACAATTAAAATCTGCGTAGACCACCTTTTTTGAGGACTTGCGTCACCAAAAAGAGGTCATGTGATCCATTGAACACATAATGCTTCACGATATAAATTAGTCAATTATGTATCTAATAGCTACCCAGCTTTGGTTGGCTGGGATCATATTATTATTATTATTATTATTATTATTATTATTATTATTATTATTATTATGATAATATTATAATTATTATTATTATTATTGTTATTATTTTTAATTGGCCGGGATCATATTATTATTATTATTATTATTATTATTATTATTATTGGTTGGCCGGGATAATAATAATATTATTATTATTATTATTATTATTATTATTATTATTATTATTATTTGTAGGCCGGGATCATATCATTATTATTATTATTATTATTATTATTAATTATGATAATATAATTATTATTATTATAATTGTTATTATTTTTGGTTGGCCGGGATCATATTATTATTATTATTATTATTATTGGTTGGCCGGGATCATATTATTATTATTATTATTGGTTGGCTGGGATAATATTATTATTATTATTATTAATATTATTATTATTATTATTATTATTATTGGTTGGCCGGGATCATATTATTATTATTATTATTATTATTATTATTGGTTGGCCGGGGATCATATTATTATTATTATTATTGGTTGGCTGGGATAATATTATTATTATTATTATTATTATTATTATTATTATTGGTTGGCCGGGCTTATATTATTATTATTATTATTATTATTATTATTATTAGCTAAGTTACGACCATAGTTGGAAAAGCAGGATGCTATATCCCCAAAGACTCCAAGAGGGAAAAATAGCCCGGCGAGGGGAGCATTAAATAGTGTATATAAAATATCTCAAGATCGATAACTACGTTAAAAGATATGTCACGAATAAACTACAAAAAGAGACCTATATCAATCTGTTCAACATAAAAACATTCGCTGCAAGTTTGAACTTCTGAAGTTCCACCCATTCAACTGCGTGACTAGGAAGATCATTCCAAAACTGGTCACAGCCGGAATTAAACGTCTAGAATACTTTGTAGTGAAAAATCTAATCGGTGAAGTAGTCACTCATTCTGATGGAAAATTATTTATTGTTCTATTTTTTCTTATTGCATTACGTTTTTTAATATATTGAGTAGGTTTTTACATTACGTAATTCACGTATGTAACCAAAAAAAAAAAAATGGAAATTTGCTTAAAATTGGCCTCCTATTCTTGCATTCCATTCTTGCATACCAGCTCCATTCTTTGTAAATGCAAAGCGTGATTTGAGAAGCCAAGTTACGACGTATTCTCAAACCCCTACATTCGCAAAGAGCCGATGGAAACGCTCGAGAATATTCCCTTAACAGGAACAAGGGTCTTGATAGCTCGAGAATGTGTCCTTCGCGGAGGTATCTCTTAGGGACATTTTATAGGAAGAAAAATTCGCATTTCACTTTTTAATTTCACGAGAGCGGATCCCTTTGACAGCGAATGGCTTTCATGATTAGGTCCTCTTGTTCTCTGATAAAACCGGGAGAGAGAGAGAGAGAGAGAGAGAGAGAGAGAGAGAGAGAGAGAGGAGATAACGATTACTGTCCAGTTAGGTAACCAGAGTATGAGAGAGAGAAAGAGAGAGAGAGAGATAACGATTACTGTCCACTAAGGTGACCAGAGTATGAGAGAGAGAGAGAGAGAGAGAGAGAGAGATAACGATTACTATCCGGTAAGGTAACGAGAGAGAGAGAGAGAGAGAGAGAGAGAGAGAGAGATAATGATTACTATCTAGTAAGTAACCACAGTATAAGAGAGAGAGAGAGAGAGAGAGAGGAGAGAGAGAGAGAGAGAGAGTGAGAGTCCTAATTCCCAAAGATAGAGCGATTGATTGATAAATCATTACTAGATAAATAATTTTTTTCGATATTAGTAAAAGGTTGAAGAATCATCTCTTAGTCGTTCAGGAAAACCAAATTCTTTAAACGTTGGAAAAAAAAAATCATGGGAACAAACAGTTCATTAGAACAAACTCTCAAACGCCCCACTAAACATTTGACAATCGAATCTTGAAATTAAACTTGTGAAAATGCCGGTGAAACACCGAGACAGAATTTAGAGTTAAGGCCCGGTCACACCGTCCGAACGTTTCTGGAGCGTTCCTTGAACGGTAGGGAGGTGGTCCAAACCCTCGAAAATTTAATTTAACGATTTTACGTTCGGTCTTTGTTAGGCTGATGAACGTAGCAAATCCTCGCATATTTCCTTAGTTTTCTTACACCTCTATTATGGAAGTTGCTAATTTATGCAATAAGGATATTGGTATACAGGATGTGGAAAAGTTTTAGTCGCTTTTTTTTTAATAAACTTAAAAAACCGCAATTTTAATTAAAATACAGCGACCGTAATTTTTACCCTACTTTGTTATCTTTTTACAGGTTGGCGACTGTAATATCACTCCGCTACGCTTTTCGACATCCTGTATACCAATACCCTTATTGCATAAATTAGCAACTTCCATAATAGAGGTGTAAGAAAACTAAGGAAATATGCGAGGATTTGCCACGTTCAGCAGCCTAATAAAGACCGAACGTAAAAACGTTAAATTAAATTTTCAAGGGTTTGGTCCACCTCCCTACTGTTCAAGAACGCTACAGCAACGTTCGGGCGGTGGTGACCGGGCCTTTAGGAAAAGTGACCAAAGTCATATTGAAGAGATCAAATTAGTGAGACGGTGGAATGATCTTCCCGATCAGGCAGTTGAATTGGTGGAACTTAAGAAGTTCGAACTTGCAGCGAATTTTTTTTTTTTTTTGGAACAGGGTTTACAAAATCAGATCTATTCAAACGTTGTTACTGATCTTA
>NC_090741.1:38752175-38762175 GCF_036898095.1 Palaemon carinicauda | reverse complement strand
AGAGAGAGAGAGAGAGAGAGAGAGAGAGAGAAGAGCTCCACGCAAATGAGAATAAAACCGAAACAGTTAGTTTATCAAAAGGAAATTAACCAGTCAATATTTGTGAGAGAGAGAGAGAGAGAGAGAGAGAGAGAGAGAGCCCTACGCAAATAAAAATAAAACCGAAACAGTTAGTTTATCAAAAGAAAATTCACCAGTCAATATTTGTGTGTGAGAGAGAGAGAGAGAGAGAGAGAGAGAGAGAGAGAGAGAGAGAAGAGCTCCACGCAAATTAGAATAAAACCGAAACAGTTAGTTTATCAAAAGAAAATTCACCAGGTGTCACTATTTGCGCGTTTGTGCTGAAAACTGGGGGAAGCGCAATTTAATAATGGAACTGTACCATGACACATGGACTGTTGCAAGGGAGAATTGGTGGGGGGGGGAGGGGGATGGCACCTGGCACTACATTCGGACCCGTAGTAAAGTGCCATAGTGCCATACTTTTATTTCTCGAGCTTTTAAAGCTCGTGGCACTTCTCTTTTATTTCATTAAATGTTTTGGCCAGATGACGTTTTTTATTCATTTATTTTTTTTTATTTTTTTATCTCGCTTGGTGTCTTGTCCTAAATATTCTCCTCAGAATTTACATATCAGTTTTAAATTGTCTTTATTGATGTGGCAGTGTTCATTTTGATTTTCTTAGCAGTATTTACATGACTGTAATCATGTGATAGTATTCATGTGACAACTATAGATGTGGGTTTTACATTATATATATTAACATCTGCCAGTATTTATTTCTACTGTTTATATGTCAATATTCACGTAACTTCTTTCATGACAGTTTTTATATTGCTACATTACACAACAGTATTTACTTGACATTATTTGCATGATAACATACCAATATTCACATGTTAATATTTTAAGGTCTATTATATAACCATACTGTCTTTGCATAGCCGAGTTTTATTTCTAAAGTTAATGTTTATATATCAATATTTCCATGTCATCAATCAATTATTATTTTTTTCATAAAATGATGAATAGTAGTTATATATTTATAAGTATAAGAATTATCACTAGTCAATATTTACATGAAAACAGTTTGCTTATTAAAGATTATCATCATCATCATCATCATCACCATCATCTCCTCCTACGCCTATAGACGTAAATGGCCTCAGTTAGATTTCACCAGTCATCTCTATCTTGTGCTTTTAAATCAATACTTCTCCAATCGTCCTCTCCTACTTCACGCTTCATTGTCCTCAGCCATGTAGGTCTGCGTCTTCCAACTCTTTTAGTGCCTTGTTGAGCCCAGCTGAAAGTTTGGAGACCTAATCTCTTCTGGAGTGCGAAGGGCATGAGCAAACTATTTCCTTCTGCCCCTCGCCATGATCTCATCCGCATATGGCACTCGAGTAATCTCTCTTATAGTTTCATTTCTATTCCTGTCCTGCCATTTAACTCCCAATATTCTTCTGAGGGCTCTGTTCTCAAATCTACGAAATCTGTAGGATATTGCCTTTAAAAGGCTAAACATTCTATTCTGTCTCTACTTTTGCTAGTGCTCTTCGCAGAAATTCTACTTAAAACTGAGGAAGTTTGACTCCTCCAAGAAGTTTCTCTCACAGTTTCTCTTCAATACAGATGAGCTGAGCATTAAAATAAACTCCCTTCTAATCGACTACTGTATCAACGGAATAGCAATGATATGGTAGCCGTTCTTGACTTAGATATCAATACGAACTTGACGTAATTTAAAACGAAACCAGGAACTAATGCGGTAGCCTATTGGAATCTTCCATGCCTGGCGATCTGCTGGACTCAATAGTTTCCTGTAGTGTCTGCAACCTCACCTTGTGAGCTAAGGAAGGGTGGGTTTGGGGGAGCCTATAGGTCTACATGTTGAGTCATCAGCAGCCATTTTCTACCCCTCCCTGGTCCTAGCTTGAGCGGAGAGGGGGCTTGGGCGCCGATCATATGGGTATATGGCCAGTCTCTAGGCCATTGTACTGCTAGAGCAATGCCACTTTCCCTTGCTCCTGGCATTCATGGGGACCTTTAAACCTATGTTCTGTCACTTAGAATTTGTAAATGAATTTCCAGCTCTGGGATATGCAATATCCCAGATGACTTAGGAGATGGGATGACATCCAACAGAGACAGCCTAAGCTTTTGGCGATTAGTAAACACGAGAGCAAGTTTTGCCATCTGCTGTCGCCAGAGCTAAAATGTTCTGCTCGTATCGCATTAAAGTTTGGACAACTTATACTGGAGATACCATGTGGTATCTGATTGTTGTACATTTACACGTACACATATGCGCGCGCACACACACACAAACACACACACACACACATATATATATATATTTATAATATATGTGCGTGTGTGTATGTATGTATACATGTACAGTATGTATGTATGTATGTATGTATCTTTATGTATATGATAATAATAATAATAATAATAATAATAATAATAATAATCTTTATTTCAGCAAAAGCCATATACAGAGTTACAATAGGGGTACTATATATATATATATATATATATATATATATAAAACAATAATGGCAGCCGTTTCTAGTCCACTGCGGAATGGTGATGGTGGGAGACTTTGGTCTGATCACTCACAGCCAACCAACCTAGTATGGTTGACCCTGACTAGCACAGCTTTGCTGATCATGGCGATGCACAAATCTTCGCCACATTAAGGTATACCCACTCAGAAAGGGATATTGTGTGTGCGTATATATATATATATATATATATATATATATGATAAATTTTGCACATTTAGACGTGTTTTTCATATCCAAATAAGCCATATATATTTTTGATACATTAATGTCTGGATTCTCTTAACGACCTTTCTTCGTGGCCAAGTGGTTTAGTCACTGTCTATACAAGCTTGCCGGACCAGGGTTCGATTCCCGGCCGGTCACAAGCTCTTGTCTTTGTGTGATTTCGCCTGGGGCTCTGATCCCGAGGTCGTTAAGAGAATCCAGACATTAATGTATCAAAAATGTATATGGCTTATTGGAATATATATCTATATATATATATATATATATATATATATATAGAATAGAATGCCTATGAATTTAAAAACACGCCTCGCTTGTGATCTATGGCGACTCATTCTGGTCTTGGATTTAATCCCCGCTCATGTCTTGATATTTTTCCCTGAGAGCTAGGGATGGTTTTTTTTTTTTTTGGGGGGGGGGGAGGTGGTGGTTTACCTACTCATGTGCTTCTCATCCCTAACCCAACTAAAGAGGGTGTTTTAGTATATCCTCAGTAAAGTTTGTACTTTAATGATCATTACGGTTATTTGTCACAATAACATTGGGCTTGAAATTTGACTCACTAAATTAATTACGTTTAATTGTTTTTATTTTTATTTATGCGTTTATTATGGCCATTATTTGCTATTCTTGTCTGATTTCAACAGTTCAAGATTCTTAGCTTAGAACCAAGATGGGATAGCATGATTATTATTATTATTATTATTATTATTATTATTTGATAGTAGTCGTAGTAGAGCTATTCAATATTTGTATTGTGTTTTATATTTATATATTGCTATGGCCTAAAATGTTTTATTATTATTATTATTATTATTATTATTATTATTATTATTATTATTATTATATTTGGTTAAGCTATTTCATACCATGATCCCCCTATTTTTTGTACCCGCTGTAATCTCCCCACCCCTCCCCCTCTCTCTCTCTCTCTCTCTCTCT
Source organism: Palaemon carinicauda (assembly GCF_036898095.1). Taxonomy (NCBI): domain Eukaryota; kingdom Metazoa; phylum Arthropoda; class Malacostraca; order Decapoda; family Palaemonidae; genus Palaemon; species Palaemon carinicauda. The sequence continues at coordinate 38,758,434 of NC_090741.1, read as the reverse complement.
CTCTCTCTCTCTCTCTCTGTACCCATAAAAGTAAAGTTAGTCGTGCTGTAATGAAAGGGAATACTTTGTCACCAACTGTTATTCCCAATAACCTCCCCCCCTTCACTGACTCCCCTCATCCCCCCTCTCCCCTGCCTCTACTGCAACTTGGGCACAGAGTCCGATTTTGCACACATATAATGTACAGGACAATCATCGGTGTGAAACGGTTTTAAAGTTAATTCTTTTTCTTTTTTTTACCAAAAAAATTTTTTTTTAGTAAAGGGTTCTGAATTTATTTTAATTTTATTAGGTTGCGTCTGAACTGCTATAATTAATGTTGCTGTTGTTGTTGTTTACTTGTTGGTTTCACATTTAATTTTTTTTTCATCCTTTATTTTACCAAAAATTATTATTAAGCTGAAGTTATTTTAATTTTATGATGTTGTGTCTGAACTGCTATAATTCATGCTGCTGTTGTTTTTGTTGTTTACTTGTTGTTTTACTTGTAGATGGTGTTGTTTTTCTGTTCTTGATGTTTTGCGGTGAAAACTTTGGTTTATTGATTATTTTTATTTTCAACTTCTTGTCCTCAAGTCGTTTCGGTAAGTTTAATTTGATTTTCACTACTACTACTACTACTACTACTACTACTACTACTACTACTACTATTCTTTAGCAGCAGTACTAGTAGCAAACTTTATTTCAGTTGATCACCATTAACAAACTAGAGACAAGAGCCATAAATTTACAATATCAAACAATTACTACTGCTATTACTGCTATTGCTACAACCACTATTATTTCCATTACAACTACCGCTAATAACATATGTCATAATCATAACAGTCGTTATCGTTACCGCCTATGTTGATTTTAACCGGTTCAAAAAACAATTTTTGTACCTACACTCTCTTTTCCAAAAGAAAAAAAAAAACACGCACCCCTAATGTTCCATTTTTTCTTTTCAATTGTATGGAGTCCAAACTAAATTTCCAGTTTCGAAGCGCTGTATTTGTTGTTTTTTTGCTGGTCAGGGGTTGGCAAAGACTTTGCCCTTTTTCCCCCCCGTTTGTAGGTTGTATTTGTATTCGTATTTGTTTCCGAATGGATGATAGTCAGGGAGGCGTTGGAACTATAGTCCATTTCTTTTATCGAGGCAGATTTGCACCGACTCGCAGCGGTGCCCTTTTAGCTCGGAAAAGTTTCCCGATTGCTGATTGGTTAGAATTATCTCGTCCAACCAACCATCGATCAGGAAACTTTTCCGAGCTAAAAGGGCACCGCTGCGAGTCGGTGCAAATCTGCATCGCTAAAAGAAATTGACTATAGGAACAAGGCCTTGGTTGCAATGGTGCGTTTTGGAGTAATGGACTACGGGGGAGGGGGCTGTAGGTGGGAAGGGTTGCCAGAAAGTCCTTTTTAAAAGGATTTTTTTTTCAGAGGTCAATTTATTTTTATTTTATGGGTGTATTTCTTTAAGGTGAGCTTGATGTTTTTATGTTCGGCTTTTATTTAATCAAGTTTTGTAATGACGTATCAATAGTTATGAATGTTTTCTTTAGTAATCCTCGTTTAAGCTTATAAATAATCATGTTTATAGACATATCTATTTATTTATTTATTTATATAGTATATATATATATATATATATATATATATATATATACTGTATATATATATACATATATATATATATATATATATATATATATATATATATATATATATATATATACTGTATATATATATACATATATATATATATATATATATATATATATATATATTTATTGTATATTATACATATAATAAATACATGTGTGCGTAGAATTTATATATATATATATATATATATATATATATATATATATATATATAAAATATATATGTATACATATACATATTTATATATATCATAAGGCTGAAACTTGAATGAGACCCCGTGCAGATTACTTCCACAATAAACGAGAGCAAAAAATATATTTCTATAAGTTATAGTTAAAAAATAATTTAAAATTGTTCTTTTTAGTGTCAAGATCTTTTTTTACCCACAATGAATTGACACTAGATATCCATTTATATTATTTTTTCAAAATAAAAAATGATGAGAATTTTACTCATTAATTTGAATATACAGTATATCAACTGTCATTATAATCTGAATAGAGCATGATAATTTTTATTTTGGTATTAATAAATAAAATTCGAATGCGTGTATTCATCTGATCAATGGTATATATACAGTATAAATATTCTAACTTTTAATGTATTATATATCAAAAGCTCGTAACCGAGGTATAAAATAATTTAACGAGGGTTTTTTTTTTTTTTTTTTTTTTTTCTTCACCATATTTCTGATTCAATGTCAAATTGAAAACAAAAGTGGCGGGTTTTAAATCAGGTGTAATTAAGTTCTGTTTACATATACAAAAATGAAGTGTGAGATATTAAAGTTTTTATTATTAGTTATTATTTTTTTCTTTTATCAAAAAATATACATTTACAATTCTTACGATTTTTAATATTGTATATGCAGTATATCATAATATATTTACATGAATAAATGTTGTAACTAGAAGGGCATTCAGTAGAGCGCAGACATCCGCCACGGCAGATTATTTCTCAATCTTTTACTTGACTGTGACTTTAACCTTTGTCCTCGACCTTCCAAAATTTAATCATTTGCAGCTTTTTACACAACAGTTTAATCCCTGCAAGTTTCATTATTCTACGATTAAAATTGTGGCCAGGAAGGTGTTCACTAACAAACGCACACACACAAACAGGGGGTAAAACATAAACTCCATCCAACTTCGTTGGCGCAGTTAATTAACATATATTCACAATTGCAAATTTTTTGTTCATCTCAATGTTTTTTTTTTTCTAATGACAAGCAACGACTCGTGAATACTTTTTGATCAGAAGTTTTAAATCCTATTTCATTTGCGTTAAAAGTATGTACTATTCTACTTTTCAAAGGCCACTCATGAATGGCAGAGGCAAGGGACAGTGACATTGCCCTAGTAAGCAGGACAATGCCCTAGAGACTGACCATATATACATATAAATCAGCGCCCAAGCTCCCTCTTCAACTAAGCTAGGAACAGGTAGGACCAGGCAATGCCTGCTCAGGACTCAGCAGATAGACCAGTAGGCTACCCCAAAGCCCCTACCTTAGCTCACAAGGATGGTAAAGATGCAAACACTGAAAGAACTAACGAGTCAGAGCGGGACTCGAACTCCCGTCTGGCAAACACCAGGCAAAGACGGGGGTTCAGTACTTAAAAAACAGAAGTATCTTCCCATGCATATTGTTATTATTATTATTATTACTAGCCAAGCTACAACCCTAGTTAGAAAAGCAAGATGCTATAAGCCCAAGGGCTCCAACAGGGAAAAATAGCCCATTGAGGAAAAGAAATAAGGAAATAAATAATGATGAGAATAAATTAACAATATATCATTCTAAAAACAGTAACAGCGTCAAAACAGATATATCCCATATAAACTATTAACAACGTCAAAAACAGATATGTCATATATAAACAATAAAAAGACTCTTGTCAGCCTGGTCAACATAAAAACAATTGCTCCAACTTTGAACTTTTGAAGTTCTACTGATTCAACTACTCGATTAGGAAGATCATTCCACAACTTGGTAACAGCTGGAATAAAACTTCTAGAATACTGTGTAGTATTGAGCCTCATGATGGAGAAGGCATATCTGGTATGTAAGTGTTACGTTATTTGATAATAAATGAAGTTGGAAACATTCAGTGAAATACCTGATAGCCAAACCATATCTTCCTTTATCATTGAGTGATAATAATAAACATAATTCTAAATTGATAAAGTATAATGATTAATTACTATTGAATAGCCTTTGATCAATTATGAGGTATAATCGTTTTTATGTTTAAGAAATAGTTTTTTTTTTCTTTCCTGCAGTTCACTGTTACAAAAAGCATAATTTTAATTGGAAATTCCTGGTAAAAATATACGGTTGTCAGCCGTATTTTCAGAAATACGGGTGACCGTAATTTTTGCCCTACGTTGTTATTATCTTTTACGGATTAGTGACCGTAATGTCATTCCTTTACATCAATATATCATTTTTTTAAAACGACAAATGCCTGGCAACATTTATTCCAGGATTTTTTTTCGAAGGAGAATCTTTCCCTTTCGAACGACCCCAATTTAGAAACTATTACATTTGAATTCTCTCCCTTTTGACATTTTGCTGGAGAATTTCCTCCTGCTGTAGTATTTCACTTTCTAGCAATAAGGCAGTTGGAAATCTCAGAAATGCTTTTTCCTTCCCTCCTGCTGTAGGGAGACTTCATCCTGGCCCTGGGGCAGTTTTCTTCCTAGCTACAGAGTACAGGGAAAGTAAATATGCATATATATATATTTATTTTAACTTCGTTTTTCTTTCTGCCGAAGGGAAAGCCCGTTTTGTGGAACGCTGTTTCCACCTGCGGTAGGTAGATGTTGACATGCCCCTAAGGGCCAATTCTCCTCCTTCGACGAGTCGTTGAAAAGTTCTTGCGGTTTGTGGGTGACCATCACGTTTGGTATTCATGGGAAGGAGCTTGAACCCCAATGCCAAGACTGTCTTGCACCTTCTTCTGTCTTCCTTGACAAGACCCGGCCGAGTGAATGCTGGGGGAAGACTAACATCTACAGGAAGGTGGAATATTGATATTCTATCTTTCTTTTCCAAGGAAATACTGGCTGAGACTTACAAAGAAAACTCTTTGTTTTCTAAGGTAATTCACAGAAAATACTGGCTAAGACTTATGAAGAAAAGCGCTTGATATCCTGTCTTTCTTTTCCAAGGTAATTCACAGAAAATACTGGTTGAGGCTTGATATGCTGTCTTTGTTTTCCAAGGTTATTCACAGAAAATACTGGTTGAGGCCTACAAAGAAAAGCTCTTGATATTGTTTTTTATTTTCCAAGGCAATTCAAGAAAATACTGGCTAAGACTCTTACAAAGAAAAGCTCATGATATGCCATCTTTCTTATCCAAGGTTATATACAGAAAATACTGGCTGAGACTTCTAAGAAAAGCGCTTGATATGCTGTCTTTTTTCCAAGGTAATTAACAGAAAATACTGGGTAATACATAGAAAGAAAATGATAATAATAATAATAGTAATAATAATAATGATAATAATCTTTATTTCAGCAAAAGCGCTTGCATTCTGTATGTGCTAGTATTCTTTGAATAAAGACCGCCAGAGGGATTACTATCCAAGGTGTCATCCATGGGAAGTTCCTGGCTATTTACACTGGCTACAATATTGTGCTTCTAGTAGTTTCAGTTGATTTAAACACTGTTGAAGCCTTATTGAAGCCTATCGTCATTCAGAGGGTGTGATGAGTAGAATGCAGAATGCGTCCCGCAGGTGGATATTTGATTGTGAACATTGACATGTTTTCAAGACTGAACAGGTGCTCTAAAAGTTTGTCTCGTGAAGCACAGAGAGTTATTAAAGTAAGGACAATAATTCTTATTATGGTTCATTTTGGAGAGCACTGGCTTTTCATAAGGTGTTACTTGAGTGTTAATATCGGCTTTTAGACCTTTCCGATTATGGAGGCAACCAGTATTAAGTTTAAAATAAAATTTAAGCTTACGACACGTTCACTCCAGTTCGCGCATCGTTCACGACTAGTTCACGCCAATTTTGTCGTGACAATGCGTGCCACAAATTTTGAACATTTCAAAATTCTCGCCACGACTGGCACGCATACCACGCACCGTTCACGACATGTTCACTCCAGTTCCCGCATCGTTCACGCCAGTTCACGACAAAATTCGTGCCAATGCGTGCCACAAATTCGTGCAAGTGTCAGGGTATCCTTAGCTCTCTTTTGGAATACCTCTTAAAGGGAGGGTACTACATGCAGCTTGTCTTGTACAGAGCAATGCACACTGCTATACATTCTTCGTAGTCTACTACTCTTCCTCAGCTACTTTGCTCAATCCCCTTCGACCTGGCCGTCCAACTTCTTTAACTTTACTTTTATTTTATTCCATTCATATGTCTCCTTCAAGAACCATTTCTTCAAGTCAGTTCAAGGGGAGTCTGCAAACGTATTTCTCTGGTTTCGTTCATTCTGTTAACTTCGTAGCTTAAGGGACAATGAATATAGCCAGCTGTCTAGCTGAGAGAGAGAGAGAGAGAGAGAGAGAGAGAGAGAGAGAGAGAGAGAGAGAGAGAGAGAGAGAGAGAGAGAGAGATCCTAAGGCACTATTAGCTCAATTTTT
>NC_090741.1:38742175-38747175 GCF_036898095.1 Palaemon carinicauda | reverse complement strand
GTTATAAACCAATTGTAGGGAGGTATATGCCTTTGGTAGTTGGTTATAAACCAATCATTGGGAGTTATAAGCCATTGATAGTTGGTTATAAACCATTTATAGTGAGTTATAAGCCATTGATATTGTTTATAAACCAATTATAGTGTGTTATAAGCCTTTGATAGTTAGTTATAAACCAATCATAGGAAGTTATAAGCCATTGATATTGTTTATAAACCAATTATAGGGAGTTATAAGCCTTTGATAGTTGGCTATAAACCAATGGTAGGGAGTTATAAGCCATTGATAGTTGGTTATAAACCAATTATAGGGAGTTATAAGCCTTTGATAGTTGGCTATAAACCAATGGTAGGGAGTTATAAGCCATTGATAGTTGGTTATAAACCAATTATAGGGAATTATAAGCCTTTGATAGTTGGTTATAAACCAATCATAGGGAGTTATAAGCTATTGATAGTTGGTTATAAACCAATTATAGAGAGTTATAAGCCATTGATAGTTGGTTACAAATCAATCATAGATAGTTATAAGTCATTGATAGTTGGTTATAAATCAACTATAGGGAGTTATAAGCCATTGATAGTTGGTTATAAACCAATTATAGGAAGTTATAAGCCATTGATAGTTGGTTATAAATCAATCATAGGGAGTTATAAGCCATTGATAGTTGATTATAAACCAATCATAGGGAGATATAAACCCTTGATAGTTGGTTATAAACCAATTGTAGACAGTTATAAGCCATTGACAGTCGGTTATAAACCAATTATTGGAAGTTATAAGCCATTGAAGGAATAATCATCCTACTCACTGTATGATTATGTGTTTGTTGTGTTTATTTGCAGTAATGAAATAGGATGCAATGCCCAATTGGTTAATGCTGGGGACAAGGAGGCCATGTAACATGTTTTTTAATGGTCCATAAACATTTTCTGTTGGACAAGATTCGTGACAGAGAAAAATGAGTTTAAATTTATGTTTCGAAGATATTATTATTATTATTGTTGTTATTATTATTGTTTTTGTATCGAATAATCATTTATTCTCTCCTTTTATTTGCTGTGTAACTCTTCAATCTTTGCCTGTCTTGTGTATTTGTATATCGCCCCAAGCTGACTGAGAGTGTTTGATGATTATTGTTATTCTCTCTCTCTCTCTCTCTCTCTCTCTCTCTCTCTCTCTCTCTCTTTCCTCTTACCCCCATAAATCACGAGGCCTGGAAACCGCAGTGGCATTAAGAAGGTGTTTAAGAGAGATCGTCTTTTTGAGAAAGACCGCTAGACCGCGACCACACTCGGCTCTCCTCCCCCGGCCACCCTTTCGTTCTCCCCCCCCCCCCCCCCCCCTTCGTCAGCCACTCTAACGTGGGCCTCTTCTTTTCCTAGGCCCTTTATGTATGCTCTCCTGATCTCCTCTTTCTTCTCTTCTGCCTCCTTTTTCAGTTTTTTAATACATTACTTTCTCTTTCGATATTTCTCCTTATGTTATCTTTTATTAATTTTTTTTTTCTTGTCATATTCTTAAGCGCGTTTTTTCCTTATCGACTTTTATTATGTATTCTTATTCCAATTAACTTGATATTCATCGTCGAAGAATAGTATAATTATCCAATTTTTCTTTTTACTCATATTCTTAAGCGCCTATTCTCCATATCGACTTTTATAGCATATTCTCTTTTCACTTAAATCTCTATTCTTCGACGCCATTTTCCATTCTCTCTCTTATTCTTTAAATAATAAAGATAATATAGCTTTAAAATGGACATAATTACAGCCCAACAACGTATTCTAATGAAGAACGCAAAATTATTATTATTATTATTATTATTATTATTATTGTTATTATTATTATAATTATTATTATTATTATTATTATTATTATTATTAATGGCACGCTTGTATTAAAAGTAACACTGTTTTACCTCAGCTTTATTCGACATTTGATTTGACTGATATTAAACACTGATCATTCATAGGAAAAAATATTCTATTTATTGTAGCAATTTTATTACCTCATTGGAACATTTCGAGTATTAGCCTACTCGTGATGCCCATCTTCTGATAGGAAGGGGTTGGGCCTGGAACTCAGTTAGTGATATCTTCCTGTAATCCATGGCATAACGAGTGTTTCAAGAACAATGGTTATATGGTTACCATTGTTACCATATGACTTTCTTTTTGGGTATTGCCTTCCTCTTTTAAACATTACATATAACCTTCTTTATCTCAAGACGTCATTCTATTTAGTAGAGAAAGTATTCTGGATAATCTGAGTTCCGATGACACAAAACCACAATAGTCAATTTCTTTTAGTGAGGCGCATTTGCTCCAGCTCGCAGCGGTGCCCTTTTAGCTCGGAAAAGTTTCCTGATCGGTGATTGGTTAGAATTATCTTTTCCCTCCAATCAGCGATCAGGAAACTTTTCCAAGCTAAAAGGGCACCGCTGTGAGTTGTTGCAAATGCGCTCCACTAAAAGAAATTGACTATAGATGCTTAGAGGAGGTATAGAACTTCTTGAGTTGATTGTTGAATTGTCTTTATTAGTGTCAGATTATGATGCATATCTCAATTAACTTAAAAACCATGTAATTAATGTTACTAATCCCTGGGGTTTTCCATAGCATGGCTACCATTCCCCTGCAGAGTGCAATTTTAGTTTTTAATTTCCTTAATTGAGAGAGAGAGAGAGAGGAGAGAGAGAGAGGAGAGTGAGAGAGAGAGAGAGAGAGAGAGAGAGAGAGTATGCGTAACCTTTTGACAACAAGATGATTGTCCTGTACTTTATTGCAACATCAGCATATCTCTGAGATAAAGAAAATGGGAGTACAGAAAATGGAAACCCATCAAGGGGAAACCAATCTAACGTATTCTAAAGTATTTTAATGTATGAATGCACTCACACGCCGACTTCAACGGAGACTCCAAAGGACGTCTCCTCTTAAAGAGGACAGTAAGTGGTTATCTAAGAGGTACTTGGGGGTTACTTAAGTGGTCAGGGAAGATTACCTGCTCTCTTTTTTTCTTTCTTTGCTGTTTCCATATGATTTTATGCGTTTCTTTCCCATTAAGGGATTTTAATTACTTCTGCTATTCGTGGTACTAATATCAATATTTATGGTCATAGTTGGAGTAAGTTTATTAACAGTGTTAAATAAAAGGACAGATTAATAGGTATAATTAGATTAGCAAAGAATTGGGAGACTATATAACGCAGATGTGAAGAGAATAAAAATAGAAGAAAGAATGAAGGAGACATAATATTGACGATAGGTAGAACAGAAATACGAAAGAGAAAAATATGAAGCAGAATTAGGTAGGATATAAAGTCAGATGAAGATGCGGAAGGAAAAGATGAAGATGACAAAATAAAGCAATAAATAGATGTTAAAAAAGATCATTGTAATATGTACAAGAATACTAAATGGAAAAATATATACTTGAAACTTTCTTGCTACTTTGAAATGTGGAGAGTCTCTCTCTCTCTCTCTCTCTCTCTCTCTCTCTCTCTCTCTCTCTCTCTCTCTCTCTCTCTCTCTCTTTATATATATATATATATATATATATATATATATATATACACACATATGTATATTATATGGATATATATATATACATATATACTGTATATATATAGATATACACACTGCATATATAATTGTTTATATAAATGTGTATATATATATATATATATATATATATATATATATAGAGAGAGAGAGAGAGAGAGAGAGAGAGAGAGAGAGAGAGAGAGAGAGCCTTGCCTTACCTTATTGCCTTATTTTTTGTTTGGGTTCCCCCAGGTCCCTCAGTGTGAGGCACCTCGTATATCCACCAGAGAGTTGCTAATACATCTTCCGGTGTATTTTGCATCTTCCAGTCTTGGATGGTCTGGGATGCATCTTAGGTATTTATCGAGCTGCTTTTTAAACGCATCTACGCTCACTCCTGATATGTTTCTTAGATGAGCTGGCAGCACATTAAATAGTCGCTGCATTATCGATGCTGGTGCGTAGTGGATTAATGTCCTGTGCGCCTTTCTCAGTTTACCTGGAATGCTTTTTGGTACTATTAATCTACCTCGGCTTGCTCTTTCTGATACTTTAAGCTCCATGATGTTTTCAGCAATTCCTTCTATTTGCTTCCATGCTTGTATTATCATGTAGCGTTCTCTTCTCCTTTCTAGACTGTATAGTTTTAAAAATTGCAGTCTTTCCCAGTAATCAAGGTCCTTAACTTCTTCTATTCTAGCAGTATAGGACCTTTGTACACTCTCTATTTGCGCAATATCCTTTTGGTAGTGTGGGTACCATATCACATTGCAGTACTCGAGTGTACTACGCACATAAGTTTTGTAAAGCATAATCATGTGTTCAGCTTTTCTTGTTTTAAAGTGTCTGAATAACATTCCCATTTTTGCTTTACATTTAGCCAACAGTGTTGCTATTTGGTCGTTGCATAACATATTCCTATTTAAAATTACACCAAGGTCTTTAATTGCTTCCTTGTTTGTGATTGTCTCATTATTAGGTCCCTTGTATGCATACACCATTCCTTCTCTGTTTCCATAATTTATTGATTCGAATTTATCGGAGTTAAATACCATCCTATTTATCTCCGCCCATTCATATATTTTGTTTAGATCTCTTTGTAGTGAGTTCCTATCTTCATCACAAGTAATTTCTCTACTTATTCTTGTGTCATCGGCGAAACTTCTCACTACGGAGTTTTCAACATCACAGTCTATGTCTGAGATCATAATAACAAATAGCAGTGCAGCTAATACCGTACCTTGGGGCACACCAGATATTACCTGGGCTTCATCTGATTTCTCGTCATTTGCAACCACTATCTGTTTTCTGTTTTGCAGGAATTCTTTTACCCATTTTCCTATCTTTCCCACAATATTATGCTTTCTCATTTTTTTCTCCAATATGTTATGGTCTACCTTGTCAAAGGCTTTTGCAAAATCTAGATAGATCACATCTGTGTCTTTTTCATTT
>NC_090741.1:38734675-38737175 GCF_036898095.1 Palaemon carinicauda | reverse complement strand
TGTCAGAATTGATGATGTCATAGGATTCATTATGATTATTTCTACGATCCTTGCCGGACACTCGTGTTTCTCTTTAAAAGCCAGTTAAATGTCAGTTTCTACCCTTAAACTAGTAAATTCTTGAATTTCTACCTTTGCAATTACCGTGCTACTTTAGTGAAATATTGGCCGCATATGATAGTGTATGGTAATACTACCATGTGGATAGATCATATCCCTTTGTCTTCCTGTCTTTTTGTCTGTTACGTTAGTCACAGCTATACCCCTACTCAAGATTGTGATTTTGGATTTATCTATATTTACCAAGGCACTAACCTTTTCCTTATTCAAACATTTTGAAACTCAATCAACATGGTATTATCTCCAAACATTAACCATTCCACATTTCATTGGAAAAAAAATTCTTTTTAATTTCATAGCTATATCTACTTTTCCTCGATTTGTATATTCTTTGGACAATCGTGACGTCATTAAAAAATCTTTACCTCTATCCCACCTTCACGCTAAATCGAAGACTCCTCCCAACCTATTTTATCACTTGTTTCATTCCCATCATAAAAGGTTTTATTTGCCTTAACTTATCCACACTACCATATGTTTACCGAAAAGGTTATTCCTCTTTCAGTCCTTCTATCAAATGTTTTACTTTATCAATCGAAATTCTACCATATACCTTCCCTGGTACATTACACTCAATTTTTTTAATGAGGTGCATTTGCATTGACTCGCAGGGGTGCCCTTTTAGCTCGGAAAAGTTTTCTACTTGTTGATTGGTTAAACAAAATAGCTCTAGCCAGTCAGCTAATAGGAAACTTTTCCGAGCTAAAAAGGCACCCCTGCAAGTCAGTGCAAATACGCCTCATTAAAAAAAATTAGTATAAGTGGCATTATGTCCCCTATAAGTCACACAAACACGCACATTTCTCAATTTTGCCTTTATACAACAAAACTATTATTCTCATCTCATTGTTTTGTAACCTTTCCCTCATTCAGACATACCTTACACACCTTGGTTAGCTTCCCACTTGTAATTTCATCTGCTTCCAGAAACTTTCAAATCGTCATTCTGTTAATACTGTTTTCTTACAGCATATATGATACTCGATTCGCTCGTTATGATCAGTATGTAGGTCTTTAAAGGTCTAAAATGGGATGAAATAAAGAGGTTGAGCATAAATCAAAACCTGCCTGGTGTTTGCCAGTCGGGGGTTTGAGTCCCGCTCAGACTCGTTATTATTATTATTGTTAATATTATTATTACTATCCAAGTTGGAAAAGCAAGATGCTATAAGCCCAGGGGCTCCAACAGGGAAAATAGCCCAGTGAGGAAAGGAAATAAATAAATGAAGAGAACCAATTAACAATAAATCATTCTATAAAAGTAACATCAAAACAGACATGTCATATATAAACTATTAACAATATCAAAAACATATATGTCATATATAAACTATAAAAAGACTCATGTCCGCCTGGTCAACAAAAAAGCATTTGCTCCAACTTTGAACTTTTGAAGTTCTACTGATTCAACTACCCGATTAGGAAGATCATTCCACAACTTGGTAACAGCTGGAATAAAACTTCTAGAGTACTGCGTAGTATTGAGCCTCATGATGGAGAAGGCCTGGCTATTAGAATTAACTGCCATTAGTGTCTGCAACCTTACCATCCTTGGGAGCTAAGGTTGGGGGGTTTGGGGGAGCCTATAGGTTTATCTGCTGAGTCATCAGCAGCCACTGCCTGGCCATCCCTGGTCCTAGCTTGGGTGGAGAGGAGGCTTGGGCGCTGATCATATAATATATGGTCAGTCTCTAGGGCATTGTCTTAATTACTAGGGCAATGTCACTGTCCCTTGCCTCTGCCATTCATGAGCGACCTTTAAACCTTTAAACCCAGCAATGAGTCACAATCGGCATATATAGTGTAGGAGTCCGAATAGGGATCTGGCTTTAAAATCTGTCTGTATGTCTGTCTGTGTGGGAGTGAGGTTGCCATCGTTTGATAATCCACGAAGAGATTTCATTGACGGCAAAGAAAACAGACATCTCGAGGGACTGGTCAGCTGATCTATATATGGCCCACACATTTGAGCGAGGGGGGGGGGGGAAGCAATGCATCTTAGTTCGCATAACTGGTCCACCCTTTTTGCTCTTACTAGATTTTCTGCTATTTCTCTACTATTACCAACCCTGTTATTATTATTATTATTATTATTATTATTATTATTGTTGTTGTTGTTGTTGTTGTTGTTATGATATGATAGTAAAGATAATAAAATACACCCTTAAGCACGGCAAGTACCGAACAAAAATTGGGACGAAGCAATTTTTTTCTGCATTATTGCATAGGAGATCTTGAAGTATTGTAAACGTTACAGAGGATATACAGTTAGTGCGAGTGGTGGTGCAGCCACTGCATTTAGACATTCTGGAAGTATTGTAAACGTTGAATAATAATTTTAATACTTTTATTGGTAATTAAAATCTTATTAATTTTAATA
>NC_090741.1:38708273-38713273 GCF_036898095.1 Palaemon carinicauda | reverse complement strand
GTGAAGCCCAGTTGAAAGTTTGGTGGACTAATCTCTCTTGGGGAATGCGAAGAGCATGACCAAACCATCACCATCTACTCCTCGCCATGATCACATCCACATATGCCATAATGATTATAATTACTGTTATCAATATTAAGTATTATTATTATGATTAACAACGTCTTGTTATTTTACCTGCATTTCAAGGCCATGCAGGATAAGTTATGTTATTTTATTTATATTCCGTAAAAGTAATGTAAAAGGATAATTTTTACAAATAGTGAATGTAAGAACCTTCTCTAGGAAACTTTATATAAATATTTAGAAACATTACGAAAAATAGTTTTATGCCGACAGAAACAGAAAATATAAGAAACTAGAGATATTTATATCATAATCTACAAGGAGAGTTAAGAAAATAGAAATAATACCATCACTATGTACAATTAGAATCTTAAAAATTTAAGAAAAAAATCTAAGTATCTATTTCCTTGTTTCCTTTCCTCAGTGGGCTATTTTTCCCCGTTAGAGCCCTTGGGCTTCTAGCATCTAGCTTTCCCAATTAGGGTTATAGCCTAGCTTGTAATAATAATAATAATAATAAATAAGAAGAAGAAGAAGAAGAAGAAGAAGAAGAAGAAGAAGAAGAAGAAGAAGATATAATCGAAAAATGATTGACAGTATAAAACTAAGGCCTCTATACCGACTCAGAGCTACAAAATTATTGGCTACCTTGACGGCAAGATGGCAAGAGATGCCAGAAGGTATGACATTTCTCAGATTGTTTTGTACAGCTAAATCTGGTAAGCACTCGATACCCAGTCAGTGATGACTTGTAGTGGGCACTCCTTAGGTACTCCAAACACCCTTCGGAGGGTTAGGCTAACACTCGACTCGAGAAGGTACTTGACTTACAGTTTTTTTTTTTGTCTTTGGTATTAAAAGGATTGTAGATTTTGTCAATGCATTGCGCTGGTGTTTACGTCTCGTCATTCTCTTCACAAATACTTTACTCGTCCAAATATCAACTTTCTTTTATGTCTCGATATATATATATATACACACACACACACACACACATTATATATATATATATATATATATATATATATATATATATATATATATATCCTGGGCACACTTCAAGCACTCGGTTCCCCCCGTCCCTCAGAGGGGGAGAGAGTGTAGTCACACCCTGGTGAGAGGAGGTGCATGTATCAATGCGTACACTAGTGTGTGTGTATATATATATAAGTGTGTGTGTGTGTATTTATATATATATAAACATATATCTATATATATATGTATATATATATTTGTATATAAATATATATATATACACTGTATACATACTGTATATATATATATATATATATATATATATATATATATATATATATATACACAGTATGTATACAGTGTATATATATATATATATATATATATATATATATATACACACATATATATATATACACACAGTATGTATACAGTGTATATATATATATATATATATATATATATATATATATATATATATATATATGTATATATATACACACCAACTTGCTGTCTTCATATATCTAAACAGTTGTGCGCTTCGAATTTCCAATGAATCCCCAACATTTCTTCACTCAGCAGTTTATAATTCAGAGCTTGGGCCTTACGTGTAAGAAATACTATCCGTCCTCCCTTGTTAATGTCTCCCGTAGGTTAATTTATGAAATAACTCAAAACTCCCTTTAGAAAACGCGTTGAAATTCTGACCGTGAACCGTACTCGTACCAAGATGGAATTAAAGAGATTTGATACCTCGGGTCATTCCGTAACGGCTCGACATCCATGTTTGAGGGTGATTAGAAATTACCCGAGGCTTTGTATACTTAGGATGGCATCATTTCACGTCTTCAGAAACTAAGGGGGACATTGATTATCCTTCTCCCTACCCCTTTGCACTCCCTCCTACTCTCCCCTACTCCCTCCCACTCGTACCCAGTCACGCACGTCGGGCAGATCAAATAAGAATTGGACATTGATGCTCGTTTGACTACAAACGCGTGTTTTCATAATGTATATTATTATTATTATTATTATTATTATTATTATTTTTATTATTGCTAAGCTATAACCCTGGGAATTAGTATCGGCACTTTTTCTCTCAAGAGTTTAACTACTGCACTGTAATTGTTCAGTGGTCACTTTGCTCTTGGTAAGGGTAGAAGAGACTTTAGCTTTGGTAAGCAGCTCTTCTAGAAAGACACTTCAAAATAAAACCATTGTTCTCTAGTCTTGGGTAGTGCCATAGCTTCTGTACCATGGTCTTCCTCTGTCTTGGGTTAGAGTTCTCTTGCTTGAAAGTACGTTCGGCCACACTATTTTATCCTATTTCTCTTCCTCTTTTTTTGTTAGAGTTTGTATAGTTTATATAGGAGATATTTATTTTAGTGTTGTTACTCTTCTTAAGATATTTAATTTTTCCTTGTTTCCTGTCCACACTGTGCTCTTTTCCCTGTTGGAGCCCCTGGGCTTATAGCATTCTGCTTTTCCAACTAGGGTTGTAGCTTAGCAAGTAATAATAATAATAATAATAATAATAATAATAATAATAATAATAATAACCCTAGTTGGAAAAGCCTGGGGGCCCCAAAACAGGGAAAATAGCCCATTGAGGAAAGGAAGCAATGAAAAATATTTTAAGAACAGTACTAACATTAAAATAAATATTTCATATATAAACTATAAATACTTTAACAAAGCAAGAGGTAGAGAAATAAGATGGAATAGTGTGTCCGAGTGTACACTCCAGCAAGATAGATTATCTTATTAAATCACGCGCTAAAAAGAACGGTGTGGAATAGTGATGTATTTCTCTCTCTCTCTCTCTCTCTCTCTCTCTCTCTCTCTCTCTCTCTCTCTCTCTCCTCTCTCTCTCTCTCTCTCTCTCTCTCGTTTTTATTGTTCTATCCTTCGGTTTTCGTTCCCTCTTCTGTCTGTGTTCATTTCTCCCAAATCACCATCTTATTTCTTTTCTAATTTTACGATTTATTTCTACTATTTATCATCACTTCTCTTTTTTCTTCTTAAAAGAATTCGCCTTTCTCAACTTTCCATTTTTCTCTCTCATCACCTCATTCGGGTGTCTCTTCTTTCCGTTCTATCCCATTTTTATTATCCTCTGTTTCTACTTTTCTCTCCTCTTTTTCTTCGCCCTTCTCTTTTTGTTTATGTTAATGACACTGACATTTGGAGTGAGTCTTTGTGACCCTGGAAGTGTTTTGATCTTGGAAGTGTTTTGACCTTGGAAGTCTTATGAATTTGGAAGTCTTTTGACCTTGGAAGTCTTTATGACCTTGGAAATATTTTGACCTTAGAAGTCTTAAGAACTTGGAAGTGTTTTGTTTTTGGGTAGTCTTTTGAGCTTGGAAGTCTTTTGACCTTGGAAGTCTTGATGACTTTGGTAATCTTTTGACCTTGGAAGTCTTAAGAACTTGTGAGTCTTGATGACCTGGGAAGTCTTTTAATTTCGGTAGTCTTTTGAACTTGGAAGTCTTTTGAACTTGGAAGTCTTTTGATTTCGGTAGTCTTTTTAACTTGGAATTCTTGATGACCTTGGAAGTCTTGATGACCTTGCAAGTCATTTGACTTTGGAATCCTTTTGACTTGGAAGTCTCTTGACCTTAGAAGCCCGTGGACTTTCGTAGTCTTTTGACTAGGAAATCTTTTGACTGGGAAGTCTTATGATCTCGTAAGTGTTGTCCGTGAAATTCTTCTGACCTTGGAAGTCTTATAAAACCAGACAGAAAAATAACTAAGAATCCTGTTTAATTATAATTACTAGTCTTCTTTTAAGAGTATTTTTGAATTGAGGTTTTTTTTTTTTTTTTGGTGAGAAGAATCATTGAATGAATGAATGTTTTCATTGATAGGTGCAGCAAGGAAGACGGCAGGAGAATTACAAAAGATTTAAAAAAAGAGAGATTTGTGAAATTCAATGTTGGTAGACATGGAGTGATTTTTGAGCCATTTTTCCTTTTGGGAGAGAGAGAGAGAGAGAGAGAGAGAGAGAGAGGAGAGAGAGAGAGAGAGAGAGAGAGAGAGAGAGAGAGAGAGAGAGGATGAGAAAAGTGATGTAGTTGAAATGAAAATGAAAATAATCGAAATAATTTTTTCAGGAAGATTACCAATAATTTTCTGATTGCACATAGTATACACATAAAGGCAATAATGGCTGTATTAACGTTTGTGGTCGGAATACAGATGAGTCGCTTTCCCTGGGGCTAATGCTAACTATGCTTTATCACTCCTGTTGGATGCCAGGAAAAGAAACTAATGGGATTCTTGTTCCTGTCTTCGGTATGTGGAAACTACCGAAAGAGTGACGCCATAGATCTTTATCCACTTGTACATTGTTTTGATATTTTGGGAAAAACTAATAACGATTACATGTAGGCCTGTCTATTGTTATTTATTGTACATATAAATTTAGGTGTGTAAGTGTATATATATATATATATATAGATTTATATATCTATATATATATATATATATATATATATATATACACATATATACATATATACATATATGTATATATATATATATATATATATATATATATATATATATATGTGTGTGTGTGTGTGTAGTAAAGCTTTACTGTCACTAGGATCATGAGACTTCATACACAGCAAAAGCCAGTAGGAAATAATAAAATGCTTTACTACGTAGCGTTTTCGTGTATTGCAATGCATACTTCTTGAGGTTACAATAATTTGTACCCTGAAGAAGAATGTATTAAAATGCACGAAAGCATTTTAATATTTCCTACTGGCTTTTGCTGTATATGTAGTAAAATATCTTCTAAATATGACTAGCTTGGTTGGAGACATGGGCGGTGATCATTTGGACATTATGGTCGGTCTCTAGGGCACTGTCTTGCTGGGGCGTTGTCAATGTTCCTTGCCTCTGCCATTCATGAGTGACCTTTAAATCTTCAACATAAAAGGAATAGAACGAAG
>NC_090741.1:38700773-38703273 GCF_036898095.1 Palaemon carinicauda | reverse complement strand
ATTAATTATTATGTAAAAAGTTGGAAATCATTAAATTTTGGTAGGTCAAGGTCAAAGGACAAGGTCCCAGTCAAGCAAAATGTCCAATTCACGTAATCAGCTATAAGTTTGGACATCGTTACAGCGCAGAGTTTAAACATGGTTCATATTTGAGTGTATGAAAATCCATGCTAATTAATTCATGTTAGGGTCAAAGGTCAAGGTCAAGAAATAAGCTGCCGCCTCGGAGGTCTGCGCTCTACTGAGTGCCCCTCTATTTTAGATATATCCATACAGTATAATATATATGAATATATGCATGTATATATATGTATATATATACATATATATATATATACATATTATATATATATATATATATATATATATATACATATATATATATATATATATATATATATATATACATATATATATACACATACATATTCAATAGATATTACAGCTAATGACGAAAAACTTGAGCTTAAAGAGAGACTGAAGCAAAGAAATTACTGCTTGAGAGAGAGAGAGAGAGAGAGAGAGAGAGAGAGAGAGAGAGGGAGAGAGAAATTTTTGCCCCTATAAATGAGACATCGAAAGAGCCGATGACAAGCATTGTTGCCAGATAATTGGCCCTTCATTGTTCAGGCTGACGTTGATGGTTTAGTAATTCTTTCTTTTCATTTTTTTTACTCATTATGGTTTCTTTTAATTGATCTCTGTTGACGATAATACATAACTTCTGCCGTCAGTGGTAAGTTAAGACATTTATGTATGTATGTATGTATATGTATATATTTATATTTATATATGTAATCTATATATATATATATATATATATATATATTTCTGTAAATATGTATAAATATATATATATATATATATATATTTATATTTATATTTATGTATATATATATATTTATATATTTTCTATATAGATATTTATATATATAATCTATATATATATTTATATATATCTATATATATTTATATATATAATCTATATATATATTTATATATAATCTATATATATATATATATATATATATAGTATATATATATATGTGTATATATATATATATATATATATATATTTATTTCTATATATATATATGTGTGTGTGAACTATTTATATATTTAGGTATATGAAATATATATGTATATACATTTATATATAAGCTATGTATATATATACATATGTATATATATATATATATATATATATATACATTTGTGTGTATGTGATATGCATTACAATATCATCTTGTAATATTAAGACTGAATTTAAAATTTTTGAAATTTTCATTGTATATTCTAATAAAAATTTTCTTTCCATTTCAGGTAAGTACAAAAAGGGAGCTCTGGCTGCTTAAAATAGATCTAAGGCGAGGAAAAATGTGTAAGTAAATTCGGCCCTCACTTTTTTTTTTATTTTGACCGTTTTATTTATTATCTGTTTACATTTCATAAATTATTTTTTCCCTTATTTTTTTGTCATCTGTTCACATTTCATAAATTATTTTCTCTCTTATTTTATTTTTTATCTGTTTACGTTTCATAAATAATAGTTATGATGTCGTAGCTATGTTTAAGTAGAGACGGCAAGTCTTTAGTTCCTCATGATATTTTTTTTTTTTTTTTTTTTTTTATAACTCGGTTTTCTGTATGTATTTTTGGGTTCTAAATCCAACCAAAGTGTGACAGCTTCTTCATTTACTTCTCCCTCGGATTTAAGGGTTTCAGTGCAAAATTTTCACCAATAGGTGTGTGAACATCGAGACTTTCTGATGTCTTTGCGATTATTATCTCCACCAATGAAGTTTGGAGGATGTTATGTTGTTTACCCTGTTTGTATGTTTGTTTGTTTGTTTGTGAACAACTTCCTAGCCACAATTTTACTTATAGAGTTGTGAAACTTTCAGGGATTAATTGTTATGTTGAGACGTGGAATTGATTCAATTTTGGAAGTCCTAGGTCAAAGGTCAAGGTCAAGGTCGAGAAATAACCTGCTGTAGCGGAGGTCACAATTTTACTCACAGAGTAGTAAAAGTTTCAGGGATTATTTGTTATATTGAGACGTGGAATTGATTCAATTTTGAAAGTCCTAGGTCAAAGATCAAGGCCAAGGTCTAGCAAAAGGTTGAGAATTAAGCTTCTGTGGCGGAGGTCACAATTTTACTCATAGAGTAGTGAAAATTTCAGGGATTAATTTTTATGTTGAGACGTGGAGTGATTCAATTTGAAAGTCCTAGGTCAAAGGTCAAAGTCGAGCAAAAGGTCGACTGAATTAACCCAAAGGCAAGCAAGTTTCGGGAAATAAGCTTCCTTGGCGGAGGTCTGCACTCGCAGAGTGCTTTTCTAGTTATAGGTAGATTTTATATGATTTTAATTCTATTTTTACAACTTTACTAAGATATTCGAGTTTTTTTTTCACAAATTCATTTTTGTTCTAAGTAGTGTTTGGAAAAAGTGATTGGAAATAAAACAGATATTAGTTAATGTTTATTTTCCATAAATA
>NC_090741.1:38680773-38690773 GCF_036898095.1 Palaemon carinicauda | reverse complement strand
GGCCGCCTTATAAGCGGATCTGATATGTCCAATGTCCTACGATTAATTGGCAATCTTTTTAGAATTCATCATCATCATATTCTCCTCCTACGCCTACTGACACAAAGGGCCTCGGTTAGATTTCGCTAGCCGTTTCTATCTTGGGCTTTTAAATCAATGTTTCTCCATTCATCATCTCCTTTTTGACGCTTCATAGTCCTCAGCCATGTAGGCCTTGGTCTTTCAACTCTTCTAGTGCCTTGTGGAGCCCAGTAAAATGTTTGGAGAACTAATATCTCTCGGGGAGTGTGAAGAGCATGCCCAAACCACCTTCATCTACCCCTCACAATGATCTCATCCACATCTGGCGCTCGAGTAATTTCTCTTATGGTTTCATTTCTAATCCTGTCCTGCAATTTCACTCCCAGATTTTTTGTAGAATCACTTGGTTCAATTACCGTTTCCTTTCCTTATCTACCAAGTTCAGGAGCTCTATTCATGCTTCTGTTTTCCCCACCTCTCAAAACCTTCCATTCCTTATTTTTGTCTTCTTTGGGTCTGAACATGAAGTGAACATTAGGTCAATGTCAAAGTAGCCGTTATTCACAGAGAAAAAAAGCCTAAGATTACAGGTGGCCGTAGACCCAAGGCCAGTGTCAACTCTTTCAACTTTTATTTTCTATAATTTAATGAACAAATGTATTTCACTTTGGACAGCTTTATGATTCAAAACTAGAATGCCAGTGTTGTACAATCAGCTTATTCTTAACTTTAGAATTTATATTATTACTTTTTGTATTATTATAATGGCTTTATTATTATTATTATTATTAGTAGTAGTAGTAGTAGTAGTAGTAGTAGTAGTAGTAGTACTAGTAGTAGTAGTATTTGTATTATTATCATCGTCATTTATGGAGAGTTCACCTACATAAAACTAAAACTGAAATCGACTGACTTAAATTAGTAAAAAAAAAAAATCTCAGATAAGAAAATAATGAAACACTGCCAAAGAGGAAGCTAGCATCTCTCTCTCTCTCTCTCTCTCTCTCTCTCCTCTCTCTCTCTCTCTCTCTCTCTCTCTCTCTCTCTCTCTCTCTCAGATGTAGGAATAAGTTAAGACGTCATATATCTGGCAGAAGGTGTCATGGCAAAGCTTAGTTGAATTAGTGGTGACAGACTGAGACAGGAGCCGTCGGTTTCTACGTACAGTAGTACAGTGTGTCATGCAGGATTCATATCTTCCTTGAGAGAGAGAGAGAGAGAGAGAGAGAGAGAGAGAGAGAGAGAGAGAGAGAGAGAGAGAGAGATCTTCTGCTAAATAGTAAGAATTAACTTTTTGCTCCTGATTACTTTGATTTTTTTCAATGGACACATGAATGGTTGTTCTTGCCAATGTGGTAACGTCCCTGACTGGTGAATGCCAGACTTGGGTTCGAGGCCCGCTCAAACTTGTTTGTTCCTTTGGTCGCTGCAACCTCACTATCTTGTGAGCCAAGGATGGGGGTTTTGGGGGAATCTATAGGTCTATCTGCCGAGTCATCAACAGCCGTTGCCTGGCCCTCCTTGGTCCTACCTTGGCTGGAAAGGGGGCTTGGGCGCTAATCATATGTATATATGGTCAGTCTCTAGGGCATTGTCCTGCTTGATAGGGCTCTGTCACTGTCCCTTGCCGCTGCCATTCATGAGCTGCCTTTAAACCTTTAATTGTCGTACACTGGAAGGATCCTTCATTTCTGTAGAGATGATCTTGTTTACAATGCTCTCTAAAGGATAAAATCACAGGTTACACTTTACCTTACATTTACTGCACAGTCTATACAACGGTTACAACGTTTCCAGACGTCCGATAAATTAATATCAAAGGCGAAAACTTTACGAGATTAATCAGAGGAACGGAGATAATAATAGAAAAGAGGAAAACTTCACGAGATTAATCAGAGGAACGGAGGTATTAATAGAAAAGAGGAAAACTTCACGAGATTAATCAGAGGAACGGAGATGATAAAAGAAGAGAGGAAAACTTCACGAGATTAATCAGAGGAACGGAGATGATAAAAGAAGAGAGGAAAACTTCACGAGATTCATCAGAGGAACGGAGATGATAAAAGAAGAGAGGAAAACTTCACGAGATTAATCAGAGGAACGGAGATGATAATAGAAGAGAGGAAAACTTCACGAGATTCATCAGAGGAACGGAGATGATAAAAGAAGAGAGGAAAACTTCACGAGATTAATCAGAGGAACGGAGATGATAATAGAAGAGAGGAAAACTTCACGAGATTCATCAGAGGAACGGAGATGATAAAAGAAGAGAGGAAAACTTCACGAGATTCATCAGAGGAACGGAGATGATAATAGAAGAGAGGAAAACTTCACGAGATTCATCAGAGGAACGGAGATGATAAAAGAAGAGAGGAAAACTTCACGAGATTAATCAGAGGAACGGAGATGATAATAGAAGAGAGGAAAACTTCACGAGATTCATCAGAGGAACGGAGATGATAAAAGAAGAGAGGAAAACTTCACGAGATTAATCAGAGGAACGGAGATGATAATAGAAGAGAGGAAAACTTCACGAGATCAATCAGAGGAACGGAGATGATGATAGAAGAGAGGAAAACTTCACGAGATCAATCAGAGGAACGGAGATGATAAAAGAAGAGAGGAAAACTTCACGAGATCAATCAGAGGAACGGAGATGATAAAAGAAGAGAGGAAAACTTCACGAGATCAATCAGAGGAACGGAGATGATAAAAGAAGAGAGGAAAACTTCACGAGATCAATCAGAGGAACGGAGATGATGATAGAAGAGAGGAAAACTTCACGAGATTAATCAGAGGAACGGAGATACTAATAGAAAAGAGGAAAACTTCACGAATTTATCCCTTTGAAAGTGCTATAAATATTGTAGGGGCTCTGGAGGAAGTGCAAGGCAACTTGACGACTTCGACGACAACGAATTCATGAAAATATTGAGGTACTTTCAACCTTATGAAGTCATAAATTGGCAAAATTTCAAATTTCAATAATTTCACAATGAAAGGTTGACGTCCTGAGGTTTGTTCAATCCAACCTCCGAGCTCTAAAAGAAATTAGAGGCGTATGGGAAATTTCTCTTGAATAGATTCACGAAATGTTAGATTTGTGAAATGTTCCTCGGATGTATATAGAAGGCACTTAACTTACAAAATTACTTGGTTTCAAGAAGCTGTTTCTAAGTCAATTGTCTGTAAGTCAAATTGTTTGTAAATCAAATTTCTATACATTTTGTTTTGTCCTAGGGTAGGCCTAACCCGAATCCAATAGCTATGATTTCCAGTTACAAAAGTCAACAAATAATCGGATTTCATCTGAAATAGATATCAGGTTATTACAATTGCAGTTTTGCCTACTGTTGTTAATGAAGTATAATTGTTTTACTACAGTATTCCTTTATCTCATCTTTGTTATTTTCACTTGGATTTGTGTTTGTATCACCGAATATTTGTAAATCGAACATTTGTAAGTCGAATGTTTGTAAGTTGAATATTTTTAAGTCGAATGTTTGTAAGTTGAATATTTTTAAGTCAAATATTTGTAAGTTGAATGTTTGTAAGTTGAATATTTTTAAGTCGAATGTTTGTATGTTGAATATTTGTGAGTTGAATATTTGTAAGTCGAATGTTTGTAAGTTGAATATTTGTAAGTCAAATGTTTGTAAGTTGAATATTTGTAAAGTCGAATGTTTGTAAGTAGAATATTTGTAAAGTCGAATGTTTGTAAGTAGAATATTTGTAAAGGCGAATATTCGTAAGTCGAATGTTCTTAAGTTGGGGACCTTGTGTGATGTGGAAACATTCTTCTGCTTTGGGGAGTTTTCTTAAATATCATAAAAAAATTTGATATATGTTTAGTCGTTATTATGACTGAGGTAAGCGCTTCATATTATTATTATTATTTTTGTTATTGTTATTATTATTATTATTATTATTATTATTATTATTATTATTATTATTATTAGCGTGACAGGATATATATATATATATATATATATATATATATATATATATATATATATATATATATATATATATATATATATAGCCAGACACTTAACCTTTATTATACTGAGGAGATTATTATTATTATTATTATTATTATTATTATTATTATTATTATTATTAACTACTTCAAATTATGGTATAAACGAGAATAAAAAAAAAAGGCTAAATAAGATGAATAACAAAGTAAAATAGAAAAGATATAAATAAACACTGAAACCAGAATATGGTCATCTTGTTAAAAAAAAAAAAAAAAAAAAAACCTAATCACGCTAAATTATAACTTGTGATGTTCGTTCCATTTAACCGCTTGATTAGAAAATTCATTCAACAATTTGGTCCCAGTAGAAATAAAACCCAAAATAGTATTTTTTTTTTTATAGTAAAAGAATAGATTAGACTGTTAGAATTAACTACATTATCTATTGCTACGTGTTGGGTGGTCATTTTACAACATCAACAATAATAGCATAGAATGAGAAGTAGGTAGAGCGCATACCTTCGCCAAAGCCACTTTTGTCACCAAGAAAATTGATGAAGTTGTGGGTAGTTGAACCAAGAACACATATATCACAAGATAGGCAATTGAATTATGCACAATTTGGCATTAGTTTCATGCAAGTCAGAAAAAAAAATTGACCACCATGTGGCAAAAAGACGTTTTTTACCCTTTCGTGTCCTTGACCTTGACGTTTGACCTTATCAGTCCCAAAAGCTAATCAAATTGTCCTTGGATCATGGCAAATCATCCCACTAAATTTCATTAGATTTGGTCAAATAGTTTTTAGTTATCCGAATCACAAACACGCAGGCAGACAGATAGACATACAAAAACACAAACACACACACAGACATACATACAAATATTCCCCTATCAATACATAACCTGATGAAGGTAATAACAATAGATATATAATAAATTGATAACCGCATAGTATTAATTACCACAACCAAATCATCGCCGAAAATTACAACGATTATAATTGTGAAACTGATAACATTACATCCACCACTTTGCTTAATAAGCTTTCTCCACCACCACCACCATCCCCCCCCCCCCTCCCCCTCCGCCAACAATCCCGTTCCCCAACCCACCCATGGTATGTGGCAGATAAATCAATGCTTTCATTATCGCTTAGTGATTCCACATAGCTATGGACATAGTTTAATTAAGTTGATACAGCTGTTTTCGGAGTGGGACCTGTGTCCCAATTGCGGGCGACTCTTGGTGTTATGGAATGGATTGGATTTTGAGATAAGATAGAGAGACAGACAGAGAGAATGGATATGAGAGACAGACGGAGGGAAATTATTTGAGAGACAGACAGAGGGAAATTATTTGAGAGACAGACAGAGAGAAAGAATTTGAAAGGACAGAGATAAAGGATTTGAGAGACAGACAGAGGGAAAGGATTTGAGAGACAGACAGAGGGAAAGGATTTGAGAGACAGACAGAGAGAAAGGATTTGAGAGACAGACAGAGGGAAAGGATTTGAGAGACAGACAGAGAGAAAGGATTTGAAAGGACAGAGATAAAGGATTTGAGAGAAAGACGGAGGGAAAGGCTTTGAGAGACAGACAGAGAGAATGGATATGAGAGACAGACAGAGAGAAAGGATTTGAGAGACAGACAGAGAGAAAGGATTTGAAAGGACAGAGAGAAAGGATTTGAGAGAAAGACAGAGAAAAGAGATTTGAGAGACAGGCAGCGAGAAATTATTTGAGAGACAGACAGAGAGAAAGTATTTGAAAGAAGGACGGAGAGAAAAGATTTGAGAGACAGACAGAGAAAAAGGATTTGAGAGACAGGGAGCGAGAAATTATTTGAGAGACAGAAAGAGAGAAAGTATTTGAAAGAAGGACGGAGAGAAAAGATTTGAGAGACAGACAATGAGAAAGATAGAGAGAGTCAGAGAGAAGGGATATGAGAGACAGACATAGGGAGAGATAGACAGAGAGAAAGGATTTGAAAGGACAGAGAGAAAGGATTTGAGAGAAGGACAGAGAAAAAGGATTTGAGAGACAGACAGCGAGATGTTATTTGAGAGACAGACAGAGGGAAAGGATTTAAGAAAAGGACAGAGAAAAAGGATTTGAGAAACAGACAATGAGAAAGATAGAGAGACAAGAAGGACGGAGAGAAAGGATTTAAGAGAAGGACAGAGAAAAAGGATTTGAGAAACAGACAATGAGAAAGATAGAGAGACAGACAGAGAGAAAGGATTTGAAAGAAGGACGGAGAGAAAGGATTTAAGAGAAGGACAGAGAAAAAGGATTTGAGAAACAGACAATGAGAAAGATAGAGAGACAAGAAGGACGGAGAGAAAGGATTTAAGAGAAGGACAGAGAAAAAGGATTTGAGAAACAGACAATGAGAAAGATAGAGAGACAGACAGAGAGAAAGGATTTGAAAGAAGGACGGAGAGAAAGGATTTAAGAGAAGGACAGAGAAAAAGGATTTGAGAAACAGACAATGAGAAAGATAGAGAGACAGACAGAGAGAAAGGATTTGAAAGAAGGACGGAGAGAAAGGATTTACGAGAGGGACTGAGAAAAAGGATTTGAGAAACAGACAATGAGAAAGATAGAGAGACAGACAGAGAGAAAGGATTTGAAAGAAGGACGGAGAGAAAGGATTTAAGAGAAGGACAGAGAAAAAGGATTTGAGAAACAGACAATGAGAAAGATAGAGAGACAGACAGAGAGAAAGGATTTGAAAGAAGGACGGAGAGAAAGGATTTAAGAGAAGGACAGAGAAAAAGGATTTGAGAAACAGACAATGAGAAAGATAGAGAGACAGACAGAGAGAAAGGATTTGAAAGAAGGACGGAGAGAAAGGATTTAAGAGAAGGACAGAGAAAAAGGATTTGAGAAACAGACAATGAGAAAGATAGAGAGACAGACAGAGAGAAAGGATTTGAAAGAAGGACGGAGAGAAAGGATTTAAGAGAAGGACAGAGAAAAAGGATTTGAGAAACAGACAATGAGAAAGATAGAGAGACAGACAGAGAGAAAGGATTTGAAAGAAGGACGGAGAGAAAGGATTTAAGAGAAGGACAGAGAAAAAGGATTTGAGAAACAGACAATGAGAAAGATAGAGAGACAGACAGAGAGAAAGGATTTGAAAGAAGGACGGAGAGAAAGGATTTAAGAGAAGGACAGAGAAAAAGGATTTGAGAAACAGTCAATGAGAAAGATAGAGACAAACAGAGAGAAAGGATTTGAGAGACAGACAGAGAGAAAGGATTTGAGAGGCAGACAGAGAGAAAGGATTTGAAAAACAGACAATGAGAAAAATAGAGACAAACAAAGAGAAAGGATTGGAGAGACATACAGCGAGAGAGATAGAAATAAGTATAAATGAGAGGAGAATAATAGGTATCATAATTGTACTCGATTAAGAATAAGTAATAATAATTAAAATCATTATTCTCATTCTTATCTGGATTATTAGTATTGATGAAAATTATTATCAATATTATTATTGATATTGGCTAAAAGGTAATTGGCCTTATTTTATTTTCTGTCAAACCACGACGATACACGGCCAATAAATCCCACTTTTAGACCTTTTTCCAGCCCGGGGTCAGCCACTGCCGTCTCAATATTGAGACGGCAATGTGTCAGCTCATTTTGCCACTGTCCCTTATAAAAGTATTAAGAATGAAGGTACCATAGTGCAAGCTTATAGATAGTACGTAATGTCCCTAATAATAATAATAATAATAATAATAATAATAATAATAATAATAATCTCCCTTATATGTTAAAAAGTTCTGGGTATATATATATATATATATATATATATATATATATATATATATATATATATATATATTCAAATAAGCCATATATATTCATTTTTGATACATTAATGTCTGGATTCTCTTAACGACCTCGGGATCAGATCCCCAGGCGAAATCACACAAAGACAAGAGTTTCTAACCGGCCGGGAGTCGAACTCTGGTCCGGGAAGCTTGTATAAACAGTGCAAAAATTATCATTAATCGAATGCCAAGTCACAAACATACCAATTAGCTACGATGGTGAAGATGGGTTGATGTCAATTCTAAGAACAAAAAAAAAAAAAAAAAAAAAAAAAAAAAACCTGAATTCGACTCCCGGCCGGTTAGAAGCTCTTGTCTTTGTGTGATTTCGCCTGGGGATCTGATCCCGAGGTCGTTAAGAGAATTCAGACATTAATGTATCAAAAATATATGGCTTATTTGAATATGAAAAACACGTCTAAATGTGCAAAATTTATCATATATACATATATATATACATATATATATATATATATATATATATATATATATATATACTGTATATATATATAAATATATATATATATATATATATATATATTTAATTTTCTTTCTTTCCGGTCACGCCAACCCCCTCCCTCGGGTAGGGGGAGAGGGTTTAGTCATACCCGAGTGAGACAGGGTGCGTGTGTGCGTGCGTATGTTGCATATTTGAATATTTGCCCTTCATTTTTGACGGATTGCATACACTAGTAATAATAATAATAATAATGATAATAATCCCTGTCTTGAAGTGTTATGACAAACATCTTAACCCGTTAATTACCAACCAAGGCTATAATATCCACATTGGTGGTCTGCTAAACCACAAACTCGGCTCTTCAGTTCCCCAAAGAGAGAGATTTATATCTTCAACAATAACAATAACAATACACACCACCCCCCTCCCCCCTTCCCTCACTTTTCTCCTCAACGTCATCACTGCTTTTGCAAAGGGGCCTGCTGATATTACAGCTATTTTTCCAGTCTGGCTTAGTTCCGCTGGGGTGGGCAGCAGCTGATCAGCCGACCGTGGAGAAGAAAAGTGGCCGCTCGGAATTCAAATGGGTTATGATTGTTAATGTTGATTTTTGTTATTATTGTTGTTGTTCAATTATTAATAATAATCATAATAATCATGATAATAATAATAATAATAATAATAATAATAGTGATGATAATAATAGTAACAATAATAATAATAATAATAATAATAATGATAATAACAACAACAACAACAACAACAATAATAATAATAATAATAATAATAATAATAATAATAATAATGACTTAAAGATACGAAAACTAAAAAGGGATAAATTCCAAAAGGTGTACTTTTAGCTCTAATTTATAGACATTTGAAAAGGATTGTGTTTATGCAGGTAGAGATAAAAAACAGCAGATATATATATATATATATATATATATATATATATATATATATATATATATATATATATATATATATATATTTATCATTATCTTCGTTATCAGAATGGTTACGAATATTATTGTCGTTATTGTTACAACAGCAACGGCCATATTGATATCAATAATGACAATTTTTATTATTATTTCTATTCTTATTATTATTATTAGGGTTGTTGTTATTATTGTTTTTGTTGTGGTTATCTTTTTTGTTGTTGTTATTATTTTCATCATTATCTTCACTATCAGCATGGTTATGAAGGTTATTGTCGTTATTGTTACAACAGCAACGGTCATAATAATAATCAGTAGTAATAATTTTTATTATTTATAATTTGTTTGATCATTGCTGTTAGTGTTATTGTTACTAGCATTATTATTATTATTATTATTATTATTATTATTATTATTATTATTATTATTATTATTATTATTATTATTGAGTTTGCTAGCCATGAAGCACTTAGTCTGTGCAATGATTCCTTTAATGATCTGGATATATATGAAATAGTACTTCTTATAGAGTTGTAAGTTCTTATGGAATGTTATGTAGACCCTTCATTTATTTGTAAACTGATAAGTAAACAAATTGATAAATATTCTCAATAAAACTTACTCTATCATGCACATTTTTGAAAAACAAATTCAGATGAATTTAAAATTTGATAAGCTGTAAAGATACTGAAATATATGTATCCATTTTTTTGTATTTTGCAAAATAAATAAAACATAGGTGAAGGGTTGTC
>NC_090741.1:38677519-38680273 GCF_036898095.1 Palaemon carinicauda | reverse complement strand
TCTCAGTGAAGACTTAATTAAAAAAAGGAACCAGAGTCTCTCTCTCTCTCTCTCTCTCTCTCTCTCTCTTTCAGTGAAGACTTAAAAAAGAAACAAGGGTCTCTCTCTCTCTCTCTCTCTCTCTCTCTCGCTCTCTGATGACTCATTTAAAGAACCAAAGTCTCTCTCTCTCTCTCTCTTTCTCTCTCTCTCTCTGATGACTCAATTAAAGAAAGAAACCAAAGTCTCTCTCTCTCGTCTCTCTCTCCTCTCTCTCTCTCTCTAAAAATAAACATTCCTGATGACTCCGGAGATATTTGCTTATCTGTGCCATCAGCTCATGCTGCTTAGTATACACATCTTTCGTCTTCTTCTTCTTCTTCTTCTTCTTCTTATTTGTCTACGAAGTCTGTGTGTGTGTGTGTGTGTTCGGCTCCCTGCGGAGATGCAAACATAATAGAAGCAGTTGATTAAAAGTCTTCTGTAGCTTGTGGTCAGCTGCCGTCCTGAATGAGAGGCGGCGTTACTGGACACAAGGGCAGAGACAGTGAGAGATTATTCATTGACTCGTTGCAGAGACAGAAAGCGAGTTTTATGTCTCGTCTCGAAATTAAGAATGGAAGAAACGGGTGTTGTTGACTTTCACTGTTTGAGACATACTGACTGGAAGATGCAGGTGAGAGAGAGAGAGAGAGAGAGAGAGAGAGAGAGAGAGAGATTTTCAGATAAGGGTTAAATCGAAATGCCAAATATAAGATAGACAAGTAGACGTACTCTGATAGTGTCCGGGAAAGGACAGCAGAGAGAGAGAGAGAGAGAGAGAGAGAGAGAGAGAGAGAGAGAGTGAGTTTCAGACGAGGGCTAGGTTGTAAGAGATAGCATGAGACTGGACGTTTTTAGATGGTGCCAAATATAAGATAGACAAGTAAACATACACTGAAAGCGTTCAGGAAAGGACAACACACACACACACACACACACAGAGAGAGAGAGAGAGAGAGAGAGAGAGAGAGAGAGAGAGCAGGCCTCTCTCAAGTGCATGAACTATTTGTCTCTGACACTGACATACTTCCGGACGAAACGTTTAGTTTACAAACTATCTGTGAGAACTATCCATCTCAGCCGGTCGCTGGTCTTAGTGTCTGTGTGTCTATGGGAAGCCTTTGTTTACAATATTACTTCCTATTGTACATAGGGTAGGTTAAGTGTCGCCAGTCAATAAATCGTTTGTGTTTATAATACGTTTTTGGAGGAGTATTTTTATTTGAAGAAGGAAATTTTGATTTGTGAAAGCTTATGGTTGTTGAGAAATAACTTGTTTTATGTGGATGCTTGCTTAACAACCACAACAATAGTAATAATAATAATAATAATAATAATAATAATAATATTATTCAGAGGTGAATTAGAAGTACTGTTGATATTTTAATAAAATTCTAAGACGTTTAACATGCATTGGCAGAGTAAATTAGCGGTCTATTATAGTGTGTAAATTTTAGATTTGGGTATTATTATTATCATTATTATTATTGTTTGTTTTGTTTCATTGTTGATGTCGGCTACCCCCCAAAATTGGGGGAAGTGTCTTTGGTATATGGGATGGATTATTATTATTATTATTATTATTATTATTATGTGTTGAAATTACTGAAAATCTTGAATTACCATCGTTGTTAGCTTTGGAAATAAAGGAGAGTTCCTAATACGAATGTAAGGGTTTCAAGAGACTGGGAGACCTGAGGCAGGAAGTGAAGTCCGGAGCTTACTTCGTTGTATTATGATAGACAAATTCTCACACCATATGAGAGAGAGAGAGAGAGAGAGAGAGAGAGAGAGAGAGAGAGAGAGAGAGAGAGAGAGCACATCTGCAAACAGTCTGCTTTATAAATGGAAATATATACAAAAAAAAAAAAATCCACCCCATTGTTAAAGCGTCTCTCCTGAGTCGGTTAGACTCGTACGGAACCAGTTCAGAACCGGAACTGCCTGCCATTCTCACGGAGTTGTTTGATTTGCCCACATGTCTGGCGTTCTCCCTCCTCCTCTTCTTCTTCTTCTTCTTCTTCTTCTTCTTCTTCCCTAGCAATTTTGCAATGTCTTGTTGAGTGGGTAAGGGAAAGGGATGTTATAAAAGCAATAGTTGTTCGTATGCAACAAGGTGTTTCAGTTTATTGCTATGTGTTTGGGCTACTAATTTTTTCTTGCATGTATATTTTGATAAACAACAATAGAACATAATGTCACAGGTTATTTATATACTGAGAAACCACACACACACACACACACATATATATATATATATATATATGTGTATATATATATATACATATATATATATATATATATATATAGTCGTTTCTAGTCCACTGCAGGACAAAGGCCTCAGGCATGCTCTTAGTCATGTCTAGGATTTGACCAATTTCATCACCACGCTTAATATTTGTGTAAGTATATATATTTGCCTTGAAAAGTAATATACAGTATATATTATATATATATATATATATATGTGTGTGTGTGTGTGTGTGTGTTTTTGTGTGTTGGTGTTTATATAATTTATAATATTTATTGTGTACTCAGCAAAACGTTGTTCATTCGCCTAACAACACAGAGAGGTGATATTTAAAAGTGAAAATTGATATACAATTAAAATAGACGTGATTTTTATTATTTCCAGAGATGTTTCACATGATCCATCCATCGCGAAAGTAATTTTTTCAAGCGAAGAGAGTTTAATAGTTGCCGTTGACTCAAACGAAATTATACAGATAGTTA
>NC_090741.1:38667519-38670019 GCF_036898095.1 Palaemon carinicauda | reverse complement strand
ATATTTTATTGGTTATCGTAATATTTCTTTATGTAACGAATGTTTATAAGTTTGAATCGCTTATTAGTTGAACGAAAACGTTGAGACGATGAACGAAGCGATTGATACTCACCCAGGAGGCTCGGCCCTTTCCGCATCCTCTTGTGAAGTACTCGCTTTAATCGCCAATATCATTCATTTATTTACCTTTGCTGATTTTATATTTTCATTAATCCAACAGTTAAGTAAAAGCAGCGTTTTTTACTCTCCTGTTGAGAGAGAGAGAGAGAGAGAGAGAGAGAGAGAGAGAGAGAGAGAGAGTTTATTACACTTCATTGCACGTATCATATTATCATTGCCAATTCTCATTATTTCTTTATCATCCTGATTGCTATTCACTGACTTATCCCAAAGACGACGCTATTATTGAATCTTAAGGGGGGGGGGGGGGGGGGGCGGTGGTTATGCTTATAGGGTTGTTATTAATAGAAGCACGTAGTTCTCTTCTTTTGAGGTTCATATATATATATATATATATATATATATATATATCCATTCTTTTTATCAGTGGGGATACTTTAACGTAGTGAAATGATTTGTGTATGGCCATGATCAGCAAAGCTGTACTAGTCAGGGCCACCCATACTAGGTTGGTTTGCTGTGAGGGATCAGACAAAAATCTCCCACCATCACCAATCCGCACTGGCTAGCGTGGGGATGAAAACTGACCAAAGCCCTCCCATGAATTAACATGTCTGAGGCCTTTGTCCTGCAGTGGACTAAAAACTGCTATATTTGTTGTTGTTGTTGTTGTTGTTGTTGTTGTTGTTGTTGTATGTATGTATGTATGTATGTATATATATATATATTATATATATATATATATGTATATATACATATTTCTTTAGATCTTATTAGTCCCACTGTAAAGCAGGGTCGTCCGGTGAAGTAAACTCTCTCCATCTATTTCTATTAGCTTCCTCAAGTCCCACCCGTAGCCCTCCTCACCGCATCCTTCTATCTGATCCATCCACTCCTCCTCCCCATCACTGGCATGTTTTTAGCTTTCCTGATTCAGCTCCCTCTTTCTTATTACATGGGCACAGTATCTCAGACGAGCTTCCCAAACCTTATCTTTTACATTACATATTCCTTTTATATCTTAACTTTCCCTCCTTTCCTGTGGTGATATTCCAGCAATCTACCTTACCATCCTCATTTCGGTTCTTCCAACAGTCCCGTTTCTTTCCTCTGAAATCCTCAAGTTTCTTCCCCATATAATAATATGGGCCTCATAACTGTCTTATAGATCTTCATTTGAGTTTCAATGGGATTATCTTGTCTATTAAAAAAAAAAGAAAAAAAAAACTAGTTACTTCTCTCGATTTTTGCTGTGCTTCTTTTACTCTCTGTCTCGCTGTTTTCTCGGTACCTCCCACCTCTATTATTATTGATCCCAAGGATCTAAAATCACCGTTCTCTTTTAGCACTGTACATCTTCATCTTGAATGTTTACTTCTTCATGGCCTTCTCTACTAGTAATCATCAGCCCTGTTTTTCCAATTTTCACCTTCAATCCTTTCGTTTCTATTGCTTTTTTCTATGCTGAAATTCATTCTTGCAGTTCATTTTCTGTTTCTGCTATAATGACTAAATCGTCAGTATACATCTGTTTCCACGATTATTTTTTGTTCTTTTATTCTAATGACAAGTGTCTATAGCGAATAGACTCAGAACAGATCCTTGATGGAGGCCAACCTCCAAAGAGAATGCATCAGTCGCCCTATATTTTGTTCGTTCGTTCGTTTTAGATTGCCTTACCTAATGTAAGACACTGACTCTTGTGTTGGCATCCCGTAAGATAGTTTGTCTGCACGGTGGTTCTCACCCCCTCACACATTATTATTATTATTATTATTATTATTATTATTATTATTATTATTATTATTATTATTATTACTTGCTAAGCCACAGCCCTAATTGGAAAAGCAGGATGCTATAAGCCCAGGGGCTCCAACAGGGAAAATAGTTCAGTGAGGAAAGGAAACAAAGAAAAATAGAATATTTTAAGAAGACCAACGAGATTAAAATAAAAATCTCCTATATAAACTATAAAAACTTTAACAAAATAAGAGGAAGAGAAATAAGATAGAAAAGTGTGCCAGAGTGTACACTCAAGCAAAAGAACTCAAACCCAAGACAGTGGAACACCATGGTACAGAGGCTATGGCACTATCCAAGATAAGAGCACAATGGTTTGATTTTGGAGTGTCCTTCTCCTATAAGAGCTGCTTACCATAGCTAACGAGTCTCATCTACCCTTACAAAGAGGAAAGTGGTCACTGAACAATTACAGTGCAGTAAGAAGAATTGTTTGGTAATCTGTGTTGTCAGGTGTTTGAGGACAGAAGAGGATGTGTAAGGAATAGGCCAGACTATTCGGTGTATGTGTTAGGCAAAGGGAAAGTGAACCGTAACCAGAGAGAAGGATCCTAACTAACCTCACCAACTTCTCCAGTAC
>NC_090741.1:38650019-38662519 GCF_036898095.1 Palaemon carinicauda | reverse complement strand
CAAATTAGACGTTATGAAAATATTCCTCGAGAGAGAGAGGAGAGAGAGAGAGAGAGAGAGAGAGAGAGAGAGAGAGAGAGAGAGAGAGAATTCAAATTCACACGGTAGGAAAAAATTCCGAGAGAGAGAGAGAGAGAGAGAGAGAGAGAGAGAGAGAGGAGAGAGAGAGAGAGGGTGGGGGGGGGAGTGGGGGAGGAAAGATGAGCTCATTTACGAATATGTTTGAGAGAGAAAAATAGGGATAGGCTGTTGCAAATACACACCACGCCGCGCGCGCGCAACGCAAACACAGAGCGAGAGAGAGAGATCCCATAACAGAGACTTCTGTGGTTTTCATGCATGACCGAATAAGAAGAAAAAGACGGCTTAATACGAACATTTTCCAACAATGAATCGTCTTTTACCGAAATTTTACGACCTTTTTGTTCATTGGTTTTCATTAGGCTTCGTGAGTGTCTGTGTGTGCACACTCATATGTATACGTACGCTTGTACATACGTACAATAAGTAAATGTGTATGTATATTGTCAGCTTTTTTTCATTGGTTTTTATTAGGCTTCGTGTTGTGCGCGTGTGTATGTGTACACCCGTGTGTGTACTTACACGAGTACATACGTACATAAGTAAATGTGTATGTATAATCGTCAGCTTATTTTCATTAGTTTTCATTAGGGTTTGTGTGTGTGCGTGTGTATGCGTACACCCGTATGTGTACTTACACATGTACATACGTATATACATGAGTAAATGTGTATGTATATCGTCAGCTTTTTTCATTGGTTCTCATTAGGCTTCGTGTATGTGTGTACACCCGTATGTGTACATACGCATGTACATACGTACATAAGTAACTGTGTATGTATATCCTGAGCGAACTCGATGCTTATTCTGGTGATTGGTAAAATTCCCAGCTCGCAAATGCCTATCACTTCGCGCACCGCTGCGCAATTTCGACATGTTTGCGCTGAAGAGCAACGTTGGGGCTGCGCCGTTCTCGGATGCTGATCATGCCAAAAGACGACTTTCCCAAAGTCGTTTTTTGGTACTTTTTTTTTGTTTTTTAGTGTTAGTAATTTATTAATAGATTTACGAACATCGCTAATGATTTTTTTTTTCTTCTTCATTTGTCATAAGTGTACCATCACTGTACCTCTATTGTATCTCTATATATGGCTTTTGCTGAGTTAAAGATTATTATTATTATTATTATTATTATTATTATTATTATTAATAATGTATTTTATCGAATTCTTCTCATTCATTTGGTTCATGTTGCTGTAATGTATTTTGTTGTTCCTTCTTTCCGATGTTGATTACTGAATCTATTTCACCAAAAAGAATGTCCCATTAATTTTAATTATTTTATTATCTTACAAACCACTTTGAACAGCTATTTTCCATAATCGGTCTTAGTTGTTGCTTGTAAGGTCACGTAAGGGCTGTTGCAAGCGTCTGAACATTAAATTTTGGGATGTAATTGTTTCATTGTGTGTGTGTGTGTGTGTGTGCGTGAGCGCGCGCGCTAACAGTCTCATCACTAGCTTCTGATTTTCCCTAAAACTCTGTTCATTTAATTTCTCCTTGAAATTTTCCAGGTCAGATTTCTCCAAGAAGTTTCTCCTTGATAAATTCCTTCAACTAATTTTGCCTGACAAAGATCTTCGAAATTTTTTTTTTTTTTATCAAAATCATACAATATATCTTTTCCTGTTAGATTTCTTTTTAAAACTTCAACCTTATCAAATTCCTTCAAGTTATCTTTCCTCGTCAAATTTATACAAGAAATTTATCCCTGTCAAATTCATTCAACTATCTTTCCCAGTCAAATTTCTTCAAAATATACAATACCAAATTCTTTCAACTATCTTTCCCTGTCAAATTTCTTCAAGGAATTTAACCATTTCAAATTCATTCAATTATCAATTCTTATCAAATTTTTAAGAAAATAACAAGTTCATATCAAATTCATTCAACTATCTTTCATTGTCAAATTTCTTCAAGAAATTCATCCATATCTAATTCATTAACTATCATCCCCTGTCGAATTTCTTCAAGAAATTTATCCATATCTAATTCATTCAACTATCATCCCCTGTCGAATTTCTTCAAGAAATTTATCCATATCTAATTCATTAACTATCATTCCCTGTCAAATTTCTTCAAGAAATTTATCCATATCCAATTCATTCAACTATCATCCCCTGTCAAATTTCTTCAAGAAATTTATCCATATCTAATTCATTAACTATCATCCCCTGTCAAATTTCTTCAAGAAATTTATCTATATCTAATTCATTCAACTATCATCCCCTGTCAAATTTCTTCAGGAAATTTATTCCTGTTAAAATTCTTT
Source organism: Palaemon carinicauda (assembly GCF_036898095.1). Lineage (NCBI taxonomy): Eukaryota > Metazoa > Arthropoda > Malacostraca > Decapoda > Palaemonidae > Palaemon > Palaemon carinicauda. The sequence goes on along the minus strand of NC_090741.1, from coordinate 38,660,166 downwards.
CAAAATTATTTTCCTTGTCAAATTTCTCAGAGGAATTCATCCATACCTATTGAAAACTTTCCTGGACTCCCCGAATTTCGAAAAACCTTGAAATCTCACATCTTTTTTTCTATGAAATTATTTACTTTTAGATTGTCGTCTAAAACCAGAAATTCGTATTGATCAATTATCTTTGTGAAAATATACTGTGAAAACTTTCAATCAAATTTCTTCATGAAATCTTACAAATCTCTCTCTCTCTCTCTCTCTCTCTCTCTCTCTCTCTCTCTGTCTTAATTTATCTAAATATTTAATTTGTATCAATGCCAGATATATATATATATATATATATATATATATATATATATATATATATATTATATATATATATATATGGGTGTGTGTGTGTGTTTGTGTGTGAGTATGTAAATATGAGTAAATAAATACATGAATTAAAAGATAAAAAGATAAATAAATTCATTAAATACTATTTTCTAATTACCCCCAAAACGTTTTAATCGGATATGGTTGGTAGCCCCATATGTACACACAGACACACACACACACGCACACACACAATTTCAGTATCGTATCCATAATGTCTTTCAATCTCTGTTTACCGAAACGCCCCCTACCCCCTTCTCTCTCTCTCTCTCTCTCTCTCTCTCTCTCTCTCTCTCCTTCTCTCTCTCTCTCTCTCTCTCTCTCTCTCTCTCTCTCTCTCTCTCTCTCTCTCTCTCGGTTGAGTTCACCTCATTGTTTGTTTGGAATCATTTCGACGTGTTTTCGTTGTAAGTCGAACGCTCGACGCTTTTGAGTCTTTGTTCGCTGGGAATTCGACTCTCCATTGCTCATTGTGTTCCGTCGGCCGACGCTCCTATCAATTAGTTTCCCTGGCCTTTCGACAAACAAACAAGTGACAACAGAGACCTACCTTATGTGTGTATATATATATATATATATATATATATATATATATATATATATATATATATATATTTATATATATATACACATATATATATGTATGTATGTATATATGCGATAAATTTTGCACATTTAAACGTGTTTTTCATATTTTAAATAAGCCATATATATTAATACATTAAAGTCTGGATTCTCTTAACGACCCGAGGTTATTAAGAGAATCCAGACTTTAATGTATTAATATATATGGCTTATTTGAGATAGGTGTATATATATATATATATATATATATATATATATATGTATATATATATACATATATATACAGTATATATATGTGTGTGTACATATATATATATATATATATATATATATATATATATATATATATATATATATATATATAATTATATATGTATGTATATTCACAAATTAACAGAGAGAGAGAGAGAGATAGAGATTTCTTACTTGAGGAAACACTCGGGAGCACTATTCTATCTTATTTCTTTTCCTCTTGTTTTGTTAAGTTTTTATAGATTATATAGGAAATATTTATTTTGATGTTACTGTTCTTAAAATATTTTATTTTTGCTTTCCTCACGGGGCTATTTTCCCAGTTGAGGCCCCTGGAATTCAGTCCCGAATCCTCTTCCCCAAAGCAGAGGAATTCAGTCCCGAATCCTCTTCCCCAAAGCAGAGGAATTCAGTCCCGAATCCTCTTCCCCAGACCAGAGGAATTCAGTCCCGAATCCTCTTCCCCAAAGCAGAGGAATTCATTCCCGAATCCCCTTCCCCAGACCGGAGGAATTCAGTCGCGAATCCCCTTCCCCAGACCGGAGGAATTCAGTCCCGAATCCCCTTCCCCAGACCGGAGGAATTCAGTCCCGAATCCCCTTCCCCAGAGCGGAGGAATTCAGTCCCGAATCCCCTTCCCCAGAGCGGAGGAATTCAGTCCCGAATCCCCTTTCCCAGAGCGGAGGAATTCAGTCCCGAATCCCCTTCCCCAGACCGGAGGAATTCATTCCCGAATCCTCTTCCCCAGACCGGAGGAATTCATTCCCGAATCCCCTTCCCCAGACCGGAGGAATTCAGTCGCGAATCCCCTTCCCCAGACCGGAGGAATTCAGTCCCGAATCCCCTTCCCCAGACCGGAGGAATTCAGTCGCGAATCCCCTTCCCCAGAGCGGAGGAATTCAGTCCCGAATCCCCTTCCCCAGAGCGGAGGAATTCAGTCCCGAATCCCCTTTCCCAGAGCGGAGGAATTCAGTCCCGAATCCCCTTCCCCAGACCGGAGGAATTCATTCCCGAATCCTCTTCCCCAGACCGGAGGAATTCATTCCCGAATCCCCTTCCCCAGACCGGAGGAATTCAGTCGCGAATCCCCTTCCCCAGAGCGGAGGAATTCAGTCCCGAATCCCCTTCCCCAGACCGGAGGAATTCATTCCCGAATCCCCTTCCCCAGACCGGAGGAATTCATTCCCGAATCCCCTTCCCCAGACCGGAGGAATTCATTCCCGAATCCTCTTCCCCAGACCGGAGGAATTCATTCCCGAATCCCCTTCCCCAGACCGGAGGAATTCATTCCCGAATCCCCTTCCCCAGACCGGAGGAATTCAGTCGCGAATCCCCTTCCCCAGACCGGAGGAATTCAGTCCCGAATCCCCTTCCCCAGACCGGAGGAATTCATTCCCGAATCCTCTTCCCCAGACCGGAGGAATTCATTCCCGAATCCCCTTCCCCAGACCGGAGGAATTCAGTCGCGAATCCCCTTCCCCAGACCGGAGGAATTCAGTCCCGAATCCCCTTCCCCAGACCGGAGGAATTCAGTCGCGAATCCCCTTCCCCAGAGCGGAGGAATTCAGTCCCGAATCCCCTTCCCCAGAGCAGAGGAATTCAGTCCCGAATCCCCTTTCCCAGAGCGGAAGAATTTAGTCCCGAATCCCCTTCCCCAGAGCGGAGGAATTCAGTCCCGAATCCCCTTCCCCAGACCGGAGGAATTCAGTCCCGAATTCCCTTCCCCAGAGCGGAGGAATTCAGTCCCGAATCCCCTTCCCCAGACCGGAGGAATTCAGCCCCGAATCCTCTTCCCCAGACCGGAGGAATTCAGCCCCGAATTCCCTTCCCCAGAGCGGAGGAATTCAGTCCCGAATCCCCTTCCCCAGAGCGGAGGAATTCAGTCCCGAATCCTCTTCCCCAGACCAGAGAAATTCAGTCCCGAATACTCCTCCCCGGAGCAGAGGAATTCAGTCCCGAATCCCCTTCCCCAGACCGGAGGAATTCAGTCGCGAATCCCCTTCCCCAGAGCGGAGGAATTCAGTCCCGAATCCCCTTCCCCAGAGCGGAGGAATTCAGTCCCGAATCCTCTTCCCCAGACCAGAGAAATTCAGTCCCGAATACTCCTCCCCGGAGCAGAGGAATTCAGTCCCGAATCCCCTTCCCCAGACCGGAGGAATTCAGTCGCGAATTCCCTTCCCCAGAGCGGAGGAATTCAGTCCCGAATCCCCTTCCCCAGAGCGGAGGAATTCAGTCCCGAATCCTCTTCCCCAGACCAGAGAAATTCAGTCCCGAATACTCCTCCCCGGAGCAGAGGAATTCATTCCCGAATCCCCTTCCCCAGACCGGAGGAATTCAGTCGCGAATTCCCTTCCCCAGAGCGGAGGAATTCAGTCCCGAATCCCCTTCCCCAGAGCGGAGGAATTCAGTCCCGAATCCCCTTTCCCAGAGCGGAGGAATTCAGTCCCGAATCCCCTTTCCCAGAGCGGAGGAATTCAGTCCCGAATCCTCTTCCCCAGACCAGAGAAATTCAGTCCCGAATACTCCTCCCCGGAGCAGAGGAATTCATTCCCGAATCCCCTTCCCCAGACCGGAGGAATTCAGTCGCGAATTCCCTTCCCCAGAGCGGAGGAATTCAGTCCCGAATCCCCTTCCCCAGAGCGGAGGAATTCAGTCCCGAATCCCCTTTCCCAGAGCGGAGGAATTCAGTCCCGAATCCCCTTTCCCAGAGCGGAGGAATTCAGTCCCGAATCCCCTTCCCCAGAGCGGAGGAATTCAGTCCCGAATCCCCTTCCCCAGACCGGAGGAATTCAGCCCCGAATACTCTTCCCCAGAGCTGAGGAATTGAGTATCCGACTCCGAGAGTCAGTCAGTCGAGTTTCTCTAATGAGATTTCTGAGATGTTTCATTAAATGAAGACCTCCATCTGCCACTTAAACCTATTGCAAGTTCCCATGACTGCTCGTCAGAAGTTCGTAATGACTCGGTCAGGAGAGAGAGAGAGTGAGAGAGAGAGAGAGAGAGAGAGAGAGAGAGAGAGAGAGAGAGAGAGAGAGAGAGGGGGGGGGGTATATCTCTAAGGAGAGGGGTTCTATGGTTGGAGAAAAATGCATACACACACAAAATTATATACTGTGTATTTATTTATATATATATATATATATATATATATATATATATATATATATATATATATATATATATATTTTGCGGTGACGCTCAGCTCTATCCGTCCCTCGGATAGGGAGAGAAGGAGTATTCATATCCTGGTTAGAGATGTGCGTGTGCGTGTGAGTATATTTACAAGTATTTAGTCAGCCTTTTTGACGGGTCGCGTACACTATTGTTTGTGTGTATATATATATATATATATATATATACATATATATATATATATATATATATATATATATATATATATAACCTTTTTCTTTAGAAGTTGCAAAACAAGTATCAAATATGTGAAACTGTCTAAGGTACGTAATTCATTTCGTCATTCGACAGCAGCTTTCTCTCTCTCTCTCTCTCTCTCTCTCTCTCTCTCTCTCTCTCTCTCTCTCTCTCTCTCAAAAGTACAATCGCAAAGTAGTAATTAACTCCTCTTAAAGACACCCCGCCGTGATGGTATGATAATTGTATGATAATTGCACTTCTGTGTCTCACTCACAGAAGTGTCGCTTCATCAATGGGCGAGGTCGTAAGGGTCACTTTTACTGTGTTGGGTCACGAGCGATTCGCCCTTATAAACATTTGGGTTATTGGGGGTCTGTGAGCCACTCTTCGCTTTTACTTCCGGTGGTTTGCTTGTCTTTTTTTTAATTATTTTATTTCAATATTTTTTCTAAGTGATTTTTATTCAATTTTAATTTAGCATATTTTATATTTTGCGATTTTAATTACCTCCGCCAACGAAGTTTGAAGGAGGTTATGTTTTCACCCCCTGTGTGTGTGTGTGTGTTTGTTTGTGAATAGCTTCCTGGTCACAATTTTAATCGTAGAGTAATGAAAGTTGCAAGGATTAACTGTTATGTTAAAAGCTGGAAATGATTAGATTTTGGAAGGTTAAGGTCAAAGGTCAAGGTCATGGTCAAGCATAAAGTCGAGAAATGAGCTGCCGCGGCGGAGGTCTTCGCTCTACTGAGTGCCCCTCTAGTTATTGATTTTTCAATTTGAGTTTTTTCTTCAAATTTCTCATATAAGTGTTGGTTTTTCTATTGTTTTACCTCTTCCTTCTATTTGATTTTATTTTTAATCCTCCTTTCTGATTTTAAGATTTGAAATTATAACTATTATGTCAATTTATATATATATATATATATATATATATATATATATATATATATATATATATATATATATATTATATATTTTTTTTTTTTTTTTTTACCCATACGTCGTTTTTCAGTTAAGGTTTTCCTTTATTTTTTCACTTTATTTGTTCTATTTAATTAGTTATTTTTTTTTTCTTTTGCCTTTTTCCGAGTCTTAATTTTTACCATATTTAAGTTTTACTCTTTTATTTTCATTTAATATCGCTGATCTATTTTCTTCTTTCAACACTTTTTTTTTATTAATTGTCAGAATTCTTTTCCTGGTTTTTTGAATAATTTTTATCAATTCCTAATCAGTTTGATCGTCATATTTTTTAAAGATTTTATCCTATTCATTCCCATTTCCAAGTTTCATTCGATCTTTATCCTTTATATCTTCCTATATTCGTGTATTTTTCACTACAATCAGATTCCACTTATTAGATTTTCCATGAAGTATTTCCGTAAGAAATTTGTCTCTAAACCCCTTAAATTATTATTATTATTATTATTATTATTATTATTATTATTATCACAAGCTAAGGTATAACCCTAGTTGGAAAAACACGATCTTATAAGCCCATGGGCTCCAACAGGGAAAAATAGCCTAGTGAGGAAAGGAAACAAGGAAATAAATTTCAAGAGAAGTAATAAACAATGAAAATGAATGGTTTTTCATCCCCAAAGTTTTCCCTGAAACAAAATTTTTCTTTGAAACCTTATTCCAAATCAAACATCTCTCAGAAATATCTCTTAAATCAAGGAGACCTATTATCATTGATCTTCCCCATTCAATTTTTCATCTGAAATTTCCCCCTGAATAACTCCTTCCTGAAATCCCCCCCCCCCCTGAAATCTCACCCGCTGTACTTTTTACTATATAACATTTTTTTTTTCCCCTTTTTATACCAAGAAGTCGTTTCTAGTGTTGTATCATGCATTTCATGTAGAGTATTTCTTTTTTATTTAAATAATTCCCAAAAAACTTTGTTCCCCCTTTTTTTCACAGGAAAAAATTATCTTATTTTACACCCATTTTATGGCATTTCCACCAAACTTTTGTCATCGGTAACCTCCGGTAGGCCGTGAGGGAATCTGAAATTCACGGTGTGCGAATTCGCATCTGTCGTCGTCCGCGAAGTTTAAAACTCGTGAAAAACAAACAGCCCGTGATGAGAAGGGGTCGTCTTGTCTTCTCGCAACATAGTCCCATTCACGAGAGAGAGAGAGAGAGAGAGAGAGAGAGAGAGAGAGAGAGAGATTCCAGTTTCATTTAGATATGTGTTGAATATTTTTTTTTGTTAAATCGTAGACTGAAAATAACCTTGTCTTTTCGCATCATAGTCTTATTCACTGAGAGAGAGAGAGAGAGAGAGATTCCAGTTTCATTTAGATATGTGTTGATTTTTTTTTTTTAAATCGTAGACTGAAAATAATCTTGTCTTTTCGCATCATAGTCTTATTCACTGAGAGAGAGAGAGAGAGAGAGAGAGAGAGAGAGAGAGAGAGAGAGAGAGAGAGGAGAGAGAGAGAGAGAGAGGAGAAAGAAATTTCAGGTTCAGTTAATGGTTTTCTCAAATCATAGACTGAAAATATTTTAGTCATTGATAACATTACTACTATAATTACCGATAGTTATTGTCCTTTTCAGTGATTCAGTAATTGTTGATTAATCTAAACTGTTTTTTTTTGCCAGCACGGCCTCTTGCTCGTAAGAGCAGTCCGTTAAGGATCTGTAGGAGTATGAATAATAAAAAACCGGTATTAGAAAACGGGAAAGGATTAAGGTGGTCAATATTCCAAAGGCTTTTTAAGCCTTTTGGTGCCCATCAGTTGATGTGCGATAGCACTGACTCTTGCCCTAGCTTTAGATAAGCATAAATGTTGGCCTTTAGTGACTGATTGACAGTAAGTTATCTAACGCCAGCCATGAGGGATTTAGTCACAGGGAAAGTATATCTTCCATCAGGTTCAAGGAGAGTTGCCCTACTGGAAACGTCCCTGCCTGTCGTTCTTCTGAACGGGAGATCGAGTCCCACTCAAAATCGATAGTTTCTTTGGTCTCTGCAACCTCACTATCCTTGTGAACTAAGGATAGGGGGTTTGGGGAGCCAATATGTCTAACTACAGAGTCATCTGCAGTCATTGCCTAACCCCCCCCCCTCCCTGGTCCCAGCTAAAGAGGAGAGGGAGCTTGTTGACCAATCATATAGGTATATGGTCAGTCTCTAGGCCCGGGGCATTGTCCTACTAGCTAGGGCAATATCAGTGTCCCTTGCTCTGCAGTTCGTGAGCGGCCTTTAAACTGTAAACGACTCCAGATTGGAGAGATATTATTACTGGCCTGTAAGAATAATTTTTCATGATCTTGAAAATTTTCTGCTTTTGGTCTGGTGTCAGATATCGATCACATTTCAAGCAAAATCACTTTTGTTTTTCCTTGCTTCAACCAGTAAGCACGTGCCTAAGGCTCTCACGATACAGATTCTGAAAAAATTATAAGATTTTGGAATCCTGGAAGCATTTTCCAGGTTCCGTAGGTGAGTTCATGTCATTGAACATTGCTGTAAATAAATCTGACTTCATATTAATGCTTTCCCAGTTCCACAAACTTTCCTTTTGTGTTGGAAATAAATCTGACTATATTAATGCTTTCCCAGTTCCACCAACTTTCTTTTTTATGTTGGAAACAAATCTTACTTTATATTAATGCTTTCTCAGTTCCACCAACTTTCCGTTTATGCATTCGCATTAAAAGAGGCATGTCTCCATAGGTCTGGAAAATTCTGGACACCCTAAAATAAATCTAAAGATATAGACATAGATCCCTAGTTACACCAAGTTCTACCTTGTGTGTTCCAGGAAACAGAGTGGAACTGTACATACCCAAATGTGTTTCCTAGTCACCCTTCATTTTATTGTGAATTGGCTTGGCAAGCCACCGAGATAGCCTGGAAAGTTTGTGTTCCTGGAACCATAAAACATCCTTGCACTTTCACTTTGCCGATTTTCAGAGCTGTCAGGGTGTCCTTCTAGACCTAGACAGGCATACGTACAGTTAGAATAAAAGAAGAACGCTGACACTCGGGGGAAATCTTTCGTCAGATGTCTCTAGTTGTTCCCATGACAAAACAGAAAAGGTGTTGCTCTTCTTACTACAACTATGAAATGGGTGGAGCCCTCTCCAAAAACTTAGCAAATCAAAGACAGCAACGGGGTGTTTTTGCTAGTTGCCATATTTCATTCTATTTTATCATTTGACGTTTCGAATATCCAATGCAAATACTGAATACACACATACACACACATTATATATATATATATGTATATATATATATATATATATATATATATATATATACATTATATATGTGTATATATGTATATATATACATTATATATATGTGTGTGTATATATATATATATATATATATATATATATATATATATATATATATATATATATATATATCATGAATCCGCAAAATCATGTAGAAATTATTGAAGTATATATTGCAGCTAAACAATTCCTTCCGTTAACAGCTACTTGTTCAAGCTTTTAGATATGGTTCGATGTAAAATAATAATAATAAAAAAAATCACCATACATGAGTTATACCGGCCTAAATGACATTCAGAGAGAGAGAGAGAGAGAGAGAGAGAGAGAGAGAGAGAGAGAGATTCGGCCTGAATACATCGTTTTTAATATATTTGTAGTACGTTGGTCAAAATTCGCCCGTAGCTTTTTGAGTTAGGTTGGTGACAAACAAATAGACAGAGGTGAAAATATGACCTCCTTGGCGGAGGTAATAATAATAATAATAATAATAATAATAATAATAATAATAATAATAATAATAATTGGACCAAAACGTAAATTTTTAGAGTTCTGGCGAGGTGAATATTGGCCCGCGCACTGAGCCCTTTTATAATTTGGAATTGCAAGATATTTCTTTGGATTTATTAAATGTAATTAGTTCTTCTTACCTTCTAAATTCCTGGAATTTATCCATTTATTCAAATCTACCGAAATCTTGCAACCCTTCCAGAAACAACATTATTACTTCCATTCTTGCCTGTTTGTCTTTCAACAATTCCAACTCTTAGTGAGATAATGATTCACTTCACGAACATCATGTCTCTAGAGAATGGAACTTGCAATGTTTCTCAAGTTGATATTTATTTTTAAATTGAGAACTATGTAAGTGGGGGATATAAACTCGACGCTCTTTTATCATATATTATGGTGAGAGAGAGAGAGAGAGAGAGAGAGAGAGAGAGAGAGAGAGAGAGAGAGAGAGAGAGGTGAGAAGGGGTGAAAGAGTCTGAGGGTGGTGAGAGCGAGAAGGGGTGAGAGTGAGAAAGGGTGAGAGCGAGAAGGGGTGAGAGAAGAAGAGAATAGTGAGAGTCAAAGAAGATTGGGGGTCCAAGATGTTCATTCCATACCAGTTATGTTAGAGATGAACTCTTTATGATTAGTTGGCAGCTTGACTCTGCGTTATCCATTTCAGTGTTAAAATTACAAACTTCATTTCTAACTAAGCTGAAATTATCTAGTTATTGGTAATCTGTTGCGCTACGTCTTTATAGTGCGATTTGTGAAACGACAGAAACGAAGAAAAAAGAATAAATTCACGCCATTTTTAAGGACCAAGACA
>NC_090741.1:38645019-38647519 GCF_036898095.1 Palaemon carinicauda | reverse complement strand
GAGCCCCGCCCAGCCAGCGGAAAGGGGGGAGCCCCGCCCAGCCAGCGGGAAGGGGGGAGCCCCGCCCTGCCAGCGGGAAGGGGGGAGCCTCGCCCTACCAGCGGGAAGGGGGGAGCCCCGCCCAGCCAGCAGGAAGGGGGGACCCCCCCAGCCATCAGGAAGGGGGGAGCCCCGCCCTGCCAGCGGGAAGGGGGGAGCCCCGCCCTGCCAGCGGGAAGGGGGAGCCCCGCCCTGCCAGCGGGAAGGGGGGAGCCCCGCCCAGCCAGCGGAAAGGGGGGAGCCCCGCCCAGCCAGCGGGAAGGGGGGGAGCCCCGCCCTGCCAGCGGGAAGGGAGGAGGCCCTCCGGGCTAGCAGGAAGGGGGGCAGCCCCTCCCAGCCAACAATAGAGAGTTCCTGTATGTAGCTTATTTTTTAGAAAAAAACATGAAGGGTGGAATCAGGAAGGCAGTTATGAAAAGCAAAAAAAGAATCTTGAAGACTTCTTCTTTCACTCCATGAGGAAGGAGAAGTCTTCAAGATTCTTGTTTTGAAGACTTCTACATCCTCATAGAGAGAAAGAAGAAGTCTTCAAGATTCTTGTTTTGAAGACTTCTTTTTTCTAAGAAGAAAGGGATCAATGACAAGTGGAATCAGGAAGGCAGTCATTAAAAGCAAAATAGAATATTGAAGACTTCTTCTTTCTCTCCATGAGGAAGATGAAGTCTTCAAGATTCTTGTTTCGAAGACTTCTTTCTTCTAAGAAGAAAGGAATCAACGACAAGTGGAGTCAGGAAGGTAGTCATGAAAAGCAAAACTAGATTCTTGAAGACTTCTTCTTTCTCTCCATGAGGAAGAAGAAGTCTTCAAGATTCTGGTTTTGAAGACTTCTTCCTCATGGAGAGAAAGAAGAAGTCTTCAAGATTCCTGTTTTGAAGACTTCTTTCTTCTAAGACGGAAGGGATCAATGATAAGTGGAATCAGGAAGGCAGTCATGAAAAGCAAAACTAGAATCTTGAAGACTTTTTCTTTCTCTCCATGAGGAAGATGAAGTCTTCAAGATTCTTGTTTCGAAGACTTCTTTCTTCTAAGAAGAAATTTCTTCTAAGAAGAAAGGAATTAACGACAAGTGGAGTCGGGAAGGTAGTCATGAAAAGCAAAACCAGAATCTTGAAGACTTCTTCTTTCTCTCCATGAGGAAGAAGAAGTCTTCAAGATTCTGGTTTTGAAGACTTCTTCTTCCTCATGGAGAGAAAGAAGTCTTCAAGATTCCTGTTTTGAAGACTTCTTTCTTCTAAGACGAAAGGGATCAATGACAAGTGGAATCAGGAAGGCAGTCATGAAAAGCAAAACAAGAATCTTGAAGACTGATAATTGATTTATTTGAAAGGATTCGGACAGAAAATACAGGAAGAAGAGGGAGACAGGAAGGAGAACGGGAGAGAAGAAATAAAGTATCCGAAAAGGAGAACTAGTTATTATTTGTTGATCAGTTTACGATTGTGCGGATTTGAAATGAGTAAGTATAGCCCATAATGTTGAAGATCCAAAAATAAAGATTGTGCAGAATAAGGGGAAAACTGCGCAGAAGTAGAGAATATTGAAGGACCAAATCTGAAAGTCTTCAAAATTCTCCTAACTCGTTGTTCGACTCCAATTTGTTTTTCTTCATCAATAGGAAAGTTGAATGCTTTCCTATCAGAGCCCCCAAAGATTCTTGGTCTCTCTGTCAGGAGAAACATGGAATACCGGTGCATTTCCAAATCGGATTCAAATTGTCATCCGTCTTGGGCAGGAATGTTAGAAAAGGTAAAAAGATGGTTTGAATCGTTTTGTTGATCACCCCAAATTTGCAAGATTTTATCACCGACTCGCCTCTGACGCCAGGAAAAAGGAAACAAGATTTGGGTTATGCAGAAAATGCTTTGGTGAAAGTTAAGAGGATTATTGAGTCTGCGACTTTGGAAGAAAACAGAAATACATCCTCAAGAAGGAATCAACGACAAGTGGAATCAAGAAGGCAGTTATGAAAAGCTAAACAAGAATCTTCAAGACTAATAATGGATTTATTTGAAAGGATTCGGACAGAAAATACAGGAAGAAGAAGGAGACAGGAAGGAGAACGGGAGAGAAGAAACAAGGAATCCGAAAAGGAGAACTAGTTATTATTTGTTGATCACTTTACGATTGTGCGGATTTGAAATGTTAGAGTAAAGTCCATAATGTTGAAGATCCAGAAGTAAAGATTGTGCAGAATAAGGCAGAAGCTGCACAGAAGTAGAGAATACTGAAGGATCAGAGAAAGCTAAAATTCTTCAATCTGAAGTAATTTTTTTTCCCTCTAAAAGGAAGAACTTCTAAGGACAGACACTCCAATTGGACGTCTTCCTGTTAGCACGCTCTTATAAGAAAAATAATTATCTAGGACCGACGAATGATCGGTCGTCATTTTGTGTCAGACTCATCATCATCTGTCTGTCATCAGTGTTCGTTTCATCCAACCCGAGTAACAGCTTTTAAAAGA
>NC_090741.1:38632519-38642519 GCF_036898095.1 Palaemon carinicauda | reverse complement strand
TCATACATTTTACATGAGTTGTGGAATTCAATATTTTCTTCTGTATTCCCATAATCACTTCACTTGTTTATACTAACACACACATATCTTGCTCTCAGCTAGTTCTCTGGAATGAGGTTACTAAGCTCACAGTCTTACCTATCTAGCTTTCCACCTTCCACTATTAGCAAAGTAGCATGTTTCTAATTATAGTCCATTTCTTTTAGCGATGCAGATTTGCCCCGACTCGCAGCGATGCCCTTTTAGCTCGGAAAAGTTTCCTGATCGCTGATTGGTTGGACGAGATAATTTTAACCAATCAGCGATCAGGAAACTTTTCCGAGCTAAAAGGGCACCGCTGCGAGTCGGTGCAAATATGACTCGCTAAAAGAAATGGACTGTAGCTTTCCACCTTCCATTATTAGCAAAGTAGCATGTTTATAATGACATCAGGAAATCATAGCTTAATATTTCTGCTATTGTAAGGCCACTATGTCATAAACCTTTTAAACAATCTTCTTTCCAACCTTTATCCCTACATTAAGGGGTCGGTTGCCTGATGCGCGCTCTCCAATGCCTTCTACCCAAAGCCACACTATACCACCAAACCTCTTCTCTCCATATCATCCTTCACATTATCTCGCCATCTAATGCTCTGCCTCCCTCTCGAATTTCTCCCTCCAACAGGTTCCTCCAAAGCCCTCCTCACTCCTTCCCCCTTTCAGTCAATATCAATGACTGTCCTTAATAAAATAGTGTATACATTGGAGTACATACATACTCAGTGACACGATTCTCAGAACCGATAACCTACAACTTTTCTGCACGCGTATTCTCAATAAACGATGAGCCTCTATATGCGTGAATAAACACTGCTCCTCTCTCTCTCTCTCTCTCTCTCTCTCTCTCTCTCTCTCTCTCTCTCTTTCTCTCTCTCTCTCTCTGCGTACCTTAATGGCTGTTGGGAACTGTGTAAAAGTTAGGAACAGATGATCTTTGCCTACACCGAACGATTTTTGTTCAGGGGTCACTGGTTGCAAAGGTATTGTGAGTGCTGGCTTTATAAGGCTAGGTATTTATTTTATTCATTTGATGCCTGATATTTTTTTTTTTACTTATTGAATTGTATATTTATTTATTCAAATCGTTTTGCATTAAATCTGCTTAGAGTTTTGGAATTTGTTATATGCAGTAATCTAATAAAGATGGCAAAATAATGATACAATACCTTTTTGTATCAGGAATTATTTCATTATTAGGGTATGAACACTAAAATAAATTTTATTATTATTAATCTCTGTAGTAGTAGTAGTAGTAGTAGTAGTAGTATTAGTAGTAGTAGTTGTATTCATCTCTACTTCCATCTGCATCCTAATCGTAGCTAAACTTCATTGTTCCTACTAATTGGTTTCGCTTCTTTAACCTGTCAAAATGCTCTCTCAACCATTCCATTTTTTCCTTTATCTTTTTTTCTTTTTACTTTTCTCTTTAGGGTCACGACCTTTTGGGTCAGCACTTCACCATCTCTCTCCTCCCGACCTCCTCTCCCTTTCCACTCACACGGACAACCCCCTTCTCTTGCCTCACAGAAATTCCCAGGCTACTCTCATTGAATACCCCAAGGGTATGCCCACGGTCTTAGAGGGTATGCCTATGAAACATACCAATAACTCGTTCCTCTCCACTGTCTTTCACTGTCTTGTTTAAAGGTTTAAAGGCCGCTCATGAATGGCGGAGGCAAGGGACAGTGACATTGCCCTTTCGAGCAGGACAATGCAATAGACTGACCATACAGATGATTAGCGCCCAAGCCCCCCTCTCCACCCAAGCTAGGACCAAGGAGAGCCAGACAATGGCTACTGATGACTCAGCAGATAGATCTATAGGCTCCCCAAAACCCCCCAACCTTAGTTCACAAGGATGATGAAGTTGCAGCGACCAAAGAAACTAACGAGTTTGAGCGGTACTCCAATACCAGTCTGGCGTTCACCAGTCCGGGACGTTACCGTATCGGCCGCCACAACCCTCTTATTGTGATAGAGTTCTCTTGCTTGAGGGTACACTCGGGCTCGCTATTCAGTCTCATTCTCTTCCTCGTCTTTTATGAAGTTTTAATAGTTTGTATATGGGAGATTTATCTTAATTTTGTTATTGCTCTTGGAATGTTTTATTTTAATTATTCATTACTTTTCTTGTAGATTATTTTAGTTTATTTCCTTTCCTTACCGGGCTATTTTCCCTGTTGAAGACCTTGGGCTTATAGCATCTTGCTTTTCCAACGAGGGTTGTAGCTTAACAAGTAATAATAATAATAATAATAATAATACCCTACTCCGGATTTTTTAGTCTTAGCGCATACCCCTAGCATAGGTAATTTTTCATAAAATACCAATTTCATTTGTGTACTCGCTCTCATCCATGGTATATAGAGTATCCTGTATGCTCTCCCATAAGAATTGTCTAAAGTAAAACCCATACCTATTTGCATACTGCATGTCCTCTATAGGCATAGAGCCATTTGCATACTGTAGGCCTATGCCCTCTAAAGGCACACAACAGTCATATTTAGATACTTTATTATATAGCTAACCCTATACCTCAAGCATACTTATGCCTATTTATCTCAGGCATAAACTAATTCTTGACGGTGTCTTATTCATAACCCAGAAATGCATCTAGAATATTACCGTCACGTCCCAATCTCTGCTCTAGTGAGGAATGCCATATGCCTATGGAGGATACCTTGAGCTTTGGAGGATGCCCTAACCTAAAGGCATATGAAGAACTACTGTCATTCTAAATAAATTCACGAAATAAAAAAAAAATGAATAAAAACATCTCATAAGCTCTGATTCCGATACATTTTCTATGCCACAGAACGTACTTTTCGTCCGGGTCCTCCTATTAACTTGTTTTTCAGGAAAAAAGGAAAGGAAAATTAATCCACTGGAATTGAAAAAAAAAATTAAAAAACGTCTCATCTGTTACTCAGAACGTAGGCCTATGTCTAGGTCGTCATATTAACTTGTTCCTTAGGAAAATAGAAAAGAAAAGTAATTCAATGGAAATAGAAAAAATATTTGAATAACGTCTCATCTGTGCCTCGGACTGTAGGCCTACTTTTGGGCTAGGTCAGCCTATTAATTGTTTCTCCGGAAAATAGTGAAGACAAATTAATTCACAGGAAGTAGAAAAATATTTGAAGTCTCATCTGTGCCTCGGATTGTAGGCCTACTCTTCGACTCGGTAGCTTTATTATCTGTTTCTCAGGAAAAAAAAAAAGAAAAAAAAACAATCTAAACCTCTTCAACTTTCCATTGCTAGTACCCTCCTCCCTTTATACCCCATACCCAAAGCCCTACCCTATTACCCTCTCAATGACTTCTGGAGTTTCGTGGTCTTCCATCCGTAACTCAGGAGGAAGTTGGAAAAAAAAGAATATTACTTTCACTGTACTGCATTGTAGTAGGGGGGGGGGGGGGGCGGTGTTGGGGTTAGGAAAACGGGTAGAAAAAGGTAGGTAATTTATTTCTACCCTTGAAGGTAAAAGTAATCTTTTCCTTTCGCAAGATGAAAGTGAGTTTATTTCAGTTCTATTTGGAGGTTATGTAAGTTTTGTAGCATAGGCCTAAGAGAGTTATATAAATTAAAACTAAAATTTTATACCTTGTTGATGATTGAAACGCCGAATATATATATATATATATATATATATATATATATATATACATATATATATATATATACATACATATATATATATATATATATATATATACTGTATATATAAGTATATATATATATATATATATATATATATATGTATATCTGTATATATATGTATATGTATATACATATATATATATATATATATATATATATATATATATATATATATATATATATATATCTGTATATATACACACACTCACACACACACACACACACACATATATATATATATATATATATATATATATATATATATATATTATATATATATATGTGTGTGTGTATGTGTGTCAAGGAGAACGAGTACAGATATTAGGCTTACTTAGAAGATCTTTTAGGCTCTTCGTGTTATCAAATGGACCTTAAACGGTTACAACAGCGAAACCTACTCTGTATAAAGTTGTCTATCTAACCTCAAGCTGAGCATCGTTTCAGGTTACATTAAGAGAGAGAGAGAGAGAGAGAGAGAGAGAGAAAATGTCTCATTGTGTCTAAGTTGTATATTATTATTATTATTGCTGTTGACAGTATCTAGCAATGAATGAAATAAAAAAAATACAAATAATTCTTCATTTTACCTGGAACCAGTATCTGTATTGGCTCACTCAAGCTGGTTTATAGCCATAATTTGTCATACGAACGGACAGGTGGGTCTACCCGGTTTTCTTTTCTGTTGGTGTACATCACTTCATACTTGAAGTTTCTCGCCTTTACACGACTCTCACAGCCTACTATTTCGTTCTCTGCTAGCCTTTTCTTGAGTCAAACCAAGACTTTTTCAAGTAATCCTTGGGCTTATAGCTTTCCAACTAAGCTTGTAGCTCAGCTAGTAATAATAATAATAATAATAATACATGATTCACAGTCTAATGATCTCGATTCCAATGTATACTATAACTCTCAAATTTAATCCTCATGGTATGCGTGCAACTTATGCCATATCTATGCATTCCCTCCAACCATGGTTCTGGTGGCCTATTGGAAACGTCCCTGTCTGGCGCTCTGTTGGACAGAAGATCGAGTCACGCCCAAATTCGATAGTTACTTGTGGTGTCTGCAACTTCCCCATCCTTGTGACTTAAGGATATGGGGGAGCCTATAGGTCTACCTGCTGCGTCATCTGCAGCCATTGCTTGGCCCTCCCTGGTCCTAGCTTGTGTGGAGAGGGTCTTGGCCGCTGATCATAATATATGGTCAGTCTCTAGAGCACTGCCTTGCTGAGTCATATGGAGCCATTGCCTGGCCCTCCCTGGCCATAGCTTGGCGGGAGAGGGATTTGGCCGCCGATCATATGGATATATGGTCAGTCTCTAAAGCATTTCCCTGGTAAGTCATCTGTAGCCATTGCCTGTCCCTCCTTGGTTTTAGCTTGGCCGCCGATCATATGGATATATGGTCAGTCTCTAAAGCATTTCCCTGGTAAGTCATCTGTAGCCATTGCCTGTCCCTCCTTGGTTTTAGCTTGGGTGGAGAGGGAGCTCTGGCACTGATCATATGGATATATGGTCAGTCTTTAAAGCATTGCCCTGCTAGGGCATTGTCACTGTGCCTTGCCTCTGCCATTCATGAGGACCTTTAAACCTCTTCACCAACAACGTTCCTGACTGATGAACGCCAGCCTGGGGTTCGAGTCCCGCTCAAATTCTCTAGTTCCTTTGGTCGCTGCAACTTACCATCCTTGTGAGCTAATGATGGAGAATTTGTGGGGATTCTATAGGTCTACCTGCTGAGTCATCTGCAGCCATTGTCTAGCCCTCCCTGGTCCTAGCTTGGGTGGAGAGGGAGCTCAGGCACTGATCATATGTATGTATGGTCAGTCTCTAAAGCATTGCCCTCCTAGGGCATTGTCACTGTCCCTCGCCTCTGCCATTCATGAGCGGCGTTTAAACCTCTCTTCACCAACAACACTCCAAAATCAAACCATTGTTCTCTACTTCTTGGGTAGCGCCATAGCCTCTGTACCGTGGTCTTCCACTGTCTTGGGTTAGAGTTTTCTTGCTTGAGGGTACACTCGGGCACACTATTCTATCCGATTTCTTTTCTTCTTGTTTTGTTAAAGTATTTATAGTTTATATCGAAACTATTTATTTTAATGTTACTGCTTTTAAAATATTTAATTTTTCCTTGTTTCCTTTCCTTACTAGGCTATTTTCCCTGTTGGGGCCCCTGGGTTTATAACATCCTGCTTTTCCAACTAGGCATGTAGCTTAGCAAGTAATAATAATAATAATAATAATAATAATAATAATAATAATAATAATAATATATGGTCAGTTTCTAGAGCATTGCCCTACTAGGGCATTTTCACTGTCCCTGGCCTCTGCCATTCATGAGCGGCCTTTAAACCTCTCTTCAACAACACCGTCCTATTCACTGATCACTGTCTCCAGGGGTTTTGGTGATGGACAATCAATCAAGCAATCTTGATAGGTAATCAACCCACCCAGATCTCCAGGATGTTGGCTAATCTCGCAGTGCTTGGACAATCATCAAATCACAGCTAATCGACTCGTCCGACAACTTGGATTTACAACGGATCGTTTTGAAAACAAAAGATTAACGATTGTAAAAAGAGACACATGCTGTTGAGACGTTGAGACATGTATCCTGTCGTTTGTCACTGTCTCTCTCTCTTGCCTCTCTTTTTTTCTTCTTGGCCTCTTGCTTAAGAGAGCTTCTCTTTATTTCGTTGTTCAGAGATATTTATTGATGATGTCATTTGTTTTGCGAAGACGTCAACTATGTTTGTTTTATATTGCCATTAGTATTGTTTCTTGAAATATTAACTATCATTATTTTTTATATTATTGATATTATTGATATCTTACGTCGTTTTTCTTTCGGGATTTGAAATTCTTTTCTTTCTTCTATATTTCCCGAATTATTTAATGTGCTTCTTTTTAAAGACAATGTGGACTGACTTTGCCCGCATTGGAATCTGTGCCATTAAAGATATATAATAATTATCATATATATATATTTATATATATTTATATATATTTATATATATATATATATATATATATATATATATATATATATATATATATATATATGTATATATATATATATATATATATATATATATATATATATATATATATATATATTATTCAAATGTGCAAGAAAATAGTAAATGCAGTAGATTTCTGTTATTTATATTTTCTTTGGATGTTATAGGGAAACAAATACCATTGAAATAATATTGTCATATAATTAGTTAACGTTTGTTAGGGGGAAGGTTGATTGAGTTGAAGTTCTATGGCATCCTGACATCGAATGTTAAGGGGAAGATCCTTAATAATTTCTCTCTTGGTCTATTGGAATATACAGTAGGTTCAAAATTAAATTTTACAGGGTTAAAGGTTAAAGGTGTCTGGTTTCAGTTCCAGTTTCATTCGAATAGATTTTCACCAGAACATCAGCCGGTGTGACGGTCTGAACGATCCCCCGGTCTCAGAATTCTCCTTGATAATCTGCGCATGCGCGAACATTACCGTTTGCCAGTGCATACGAGGTTGATGTTTTATTTTCCTGTAATGTTAGCGTGCGCTGCTCAACATTACCGCTTGCCAGTACATACGAGCTTGATGTTTTATTTTCATGCGAGCGAAGCGAGCTAATGGCGGAAAAGAACCATTATACAATGTCAAGGAGAATTCTGAGACCGGGGGATCGTTCAGACCGACACACCGGTCAAGCCCAACCCCCACTGTGGTGTCCAACTACAGCAGTGGCCTCCCCAGTAAACAGCTTAAACTCACTGCCCCTGACTGGGATCGATCTGCTGCCATGCGAATGCTAGGCGAACATGTTACTCCTGTACTAGCCAGGATTAAACACTGTAAATTTACCTCTGGGTAAATTTAGGATGGGGTGGGGGGGGGGGGTGAGGGTGTTGTTTGGTTACACGAACCTAAAGTAGGAAGTAGCTCTCTAGGTTTTAAATGTTTAAAGGCCACTCATGAATGGCAGAGGCAAGGGACAGTGGCGATGTCTTATTAAGAAGGGCAAAGCCCTAGAGACTGACCATATATGCATATTATGATCAGTGCCCAAGCCCCTCTCCACTCAAGCTAGGACCAGGGAGGGCCAGGCATTGGCTGCGGATGACTCAGTAGGTAGACCTATAGGATCCCCCAAACACCCCAAACTTAGCTCACAAGGATGCTGAGGTCGCAGCCACTATTATTATTATTATTATTATTATTATTATTATTATTAATATTATTAGATGTTAAGCTACAACCCTAGTTGGAAAAGCAGAATGCTATAAACCCAGGGGCCCCAACAGGGAAAATAGCTCAGTGAGGAAAGGAAACAAGGAAAAATAAAAGGAACTAACGAGTTTGTGGGTTCGCACTCAAACCCCAGTCTGACGATCACCAGTCAGGGACCTTACCAAATAGGCCACCGCAATCTATTAGGTTTGGATTTATCTCTTTTGATTGATTGATTGATTGATGGATGGATTTAAAGTTTTCTGGCATCCTAACATCTAAGGTCATTGACGCCGTATCTCTATTGATATCACTCCCATTCCTATTACTCAAGTTTACATAATAGAATATATTAGGTTAGGTTAGAATTTAACCCAATAATTAGAAGATATAACCATGAAGAGTTTGGACTTTTTACCAACGACTATTTATGGTTTGTTAATAACGTAGGTCTGATTTTGACATTGTTGAAATACCTTTTTATGTTTAATCTTAATTTTCTTTGTTACGTGTAGAGATTTCGTATTTTATTCCTAGATTTCATTCATAATTGTCCAAAATAATATCCAACCACACACACACAAAAAATAAAAAATAAAAATAATAATAATAATAATAATAATAATAATAATAATAATAATAATAATAATGATGAACGATATTTTTGGCTTTAATAGAATAATGAAATTTTCAAAATTGTGAAATCAATTATTATTTGGAAGTTATCAAAAGTAACTTGATCTAAAAATTGAATGTAAAATTAAAAAGTATATATTACAATAATATGAAGTAGTAGTTTTAGAGTTTTACAATAGAATATCTTATTAACATGTCGGGAAATTATAACACCTTATTGGCCTATGTATATCTCAAATATGAAGTTAGAATATAATTTTTCTTATTGCAAACTAAGCTATATAAAAAGGGCAATTTACATATTTTTAGTTTATCAACTATTTTGTAAAAAATACACGTCATCTTATAGAGAATAATATCTTTGCTATAAATTATGTATAGATGCTAGAAATATATTTTTTTATTTCTCTATTTTTCGTTTATTAACTATTTTTAAGTAATAAATTTCATGTGGTATAGAATAATATCTTTTCTAAGGATTATATAATTCATATATATATATATATATATATATATATACATATATATATATGAATATGTATATATATATACAGTATATATATATATGTGTGTATATATATTTATATATGCATATATATATATATATATATATATATATATATATATATATAACCAACATGCACATGCAATTGATTACATTTCCGTAAGAATAGAACATGCAAAACGCTCATCATCAAATAGTTAAGAGGCCAGAATGGCAACTGCCGCCCTAAATACGTCACAGCTGGGGGATTTGTCCTGTCTGCCCGCCAGATTAATGTTCATACTCCGGGATAGATGGCGCTGTTGTCACAGATTAGCCGGTCGAGCCACTTTTTAGCATCCTTGGCTTCGTCACTTCATTTTTATCGGCTTTCACTTCCCACTTTACTCGTTAATTAGGTTTTAATGGTGTGGTGGACAGGCTGAGGGAGTGATTTAATAAAGATGGTCGTTTTATTAGATTTCATGCGTTTTATGATCTTGGCATGAAATTGGAAAAAAAAGATATAATATATGAACGCTTATAGAGCTTTTATCTGCATCAGTACATACATATATACATATATATATATATATATATATATATATATATATATATATATATATATTGTGTGTGTGTATGTGTATGTATATATATATACATAATGTATATTACATACAGTATATATACTATATATAGTGTAATATATACATATATGTATATATAATGTATATTGTATATATATATAGTATATATTCTGTACACACATATATATATATAAATATATACACTGTCTATATATATACTGTATATATTCATTTATATATGTATATATATATATATATGTATATATATGCGTGTGTGTGTGCACTTTATTTATTCACACACAAGTATAAACTGTATATATATATATATATATATATATATATATATATATATATATTATATA
>NC_090741.1:38588735-38629519 GCF_036898095.1 Palaemon carinicauda | reverse complement strand
TGCAAGGCAAGGTAAAGTTAGAGCAGCGGGACATCTCAGAGTAGGGTAAATGATAGAGAATCGAGGGGAACAAATAAAATGTGCAAAAAAAAACATGGCATCTATGAGTAAAGGGAGAAAGAAAGTAAAATAAATTACATTTTGCACTGTGTGCTTTACCTCCTAGATTTGTGGCTATGACACTTGGCCATCTACTGAAAGGTACCAAATCCATAATTGCCACGTTATTGGGTGACTGGTGGGGCTCGCAGTCTCATTCCCAAACAAATTCCCAACACATGGCAGGAGTGGCAATAGTAGTTTCAAACGAGACAGGAGAGGCCATGCAGGAGTTAATGGGATTTTTAGAGTTGAGGAAAACTGAAGCATTAGGAGAATTCCATATGTTTCTCGAATACAGTAGGAATTTTACCTTATTTTCTATTTATCAAAGTTATGAGATGAAGGACTCTTGGGCGTTGCTGTTATTTATCTAAGGTTTAATGACTTTAAAATAAAAAAAAAATAATCTTGTGTTCACTACCTATAGTTCATTTAAATTTCTCAGAGTGGCGTCAGATTAATAATGATAATAATAATAATAATAATGACAATAAAAATTATAATGATAATGATGATAATAAAAATAATAATAATAATAATAATAATAATAATAATAATAATAATAATAATAATAATAATCACTGCCAAGTCATCTTCGTATTATGGTTTTATATATATATATATATATATATATATATACATATATATATATATATCACCATTTCCTAGTGGAGACACCTTGACGTGGAGAGAGGGTTTGTGTATCGCCATAAACAGCAAAGCTGTACTATTAGGGTCCATTCCTACTGGGTTGGTTTGCTGAGACCGATCAGACGAAAATCTCTCACCCTTACCAATCCAGCGTAGTGATGAAAACTGGCCAAACCCCCACACATTAATTGACATCTCTGAGACCTTTGTCCTTCATTGAGTCCCACTCAAACTCGTTAGTTTCTCTGGTCACTGCAACCTCACCATCCTTGTGAGCTAAGGGTGGGGGGTTTTGGGGAGCCTATAGGTCTATCTGCTGAGACATCAGCAACCATTGCCTGGCCCTCTTGGTCCTAGCTTGAGTGTAAAGGGGCTTGTACGCTGATCATATATATATATATATATATATGTGTGTGTGTGTGTGTGTATATATATATATATGTGTGTGTGTATATATATATATATGGTCAGTCTCTACGGCATTGCCCTGCTCGATAAAGTAATGTCTGTTCCTTTCCTCTGCCATTCATGGGTGCCCTTTAAACCTTTAAATCTTTAAACTGCTGTATTTGTATTTGTATATATATATATATATATATATGTATATATATATACTACATATAAAAGATGATTTAATAAATTATTTAAGTACTTAGTGGTTAGCCAAACTTGGTGTGCCACCTAATTGTTAGATATACACATGGCACTAACAGTCATAATCCCGAATCACTAACTAAGAATATATATATATATATATATATATATATATTTATATATATATATCCCTAATATGATGATGTTGATTATGATAGTGATAATGATGAGGTTAAAACGTCCAGAGGCAGAAAAAGATAGACATAGGTCTACAAACAAAAGAGGACTAAAAAGAGAGAGAGAGAGAGAGAGAGAGAGAGAGAGAGAGAGAGAGAGAAGGTCGAGGTACCCGGATCTAAAACTGGCAGAGAACTTTTTTACTTTTTTTTTCGCTGCCAGTTGTCCTGTCCCTGCCACCCCCCCCCCCCCACCAACTCCACCTTTTTACGTCTTTTAAATTTTTTTTTCTAATTTTCTAATCTTGTCGTTGTCCTTAGCTTGAAGAACTGGAGCTTCTGCTTCTCTCTCTCTCTCTCTCTCTCTCTCTCTCTCTCTCTGGATCAGAGTCGCTGGAAGGACGATGATCTTTGAGGTATAAAAAATAGGACAATGACTTATACTCGCTGATTATTTCACAATCATAATTTTATTATATACTTGCCTTCTTCAAAGCAATAAATCTCTCTCTCTCTCTCTCTCTCTCTCTCTACATACACACGCACTCACACACACTGTATATGTATACATATATATATATATATATATATGTGTGTGTGTGTGTGTGTGTATATATATACATGTGTGTGCATATATATATATATATATATATGAAAATAAAAAGGAGGACGAATAGTCCTTTTTATTTTATCTTTGAAGCTCGCCAGGAGCAACGACCTACCCCAATATATATATATATATATATATGTGTGTGTGTGTGTGTGTGTGTGTGTTGAAACTGGAATTTTCCTGCACAGAGTTTCATCCTCAATTCAAGAATAAAAGCTTGACGGTGGTAGTGACCTCTTTTATTCCACAATTGAGAGAGAGAGAGAGAGAGAGAGAGAGAGAGAGAGAGAATATCTTTATTGTTATCCTACAAAAAAATAATATATATCGTCACGTTAGCAGTATTTCAGTGGACTGTATTTTCGAAAATATCTAAAAAAAAAAAGTGGGGGGGGGTTGATTCCAAATAGGTCCACACGTTTTCTGAAACTATCCCAAAGAAATAACAGCAAACTAATCCTCAAATGCCCCATCTCCTCATTTCGAATAAAAATCCGGATAACCACGAAATCTGGATCAAATGAAATCTGATGGATTCTTAGTTCTCCTCACAACCATCATGGCAAATCTGCTATTTGACTCACTTGAAGACTTTACATAGACTTGCAGATTACCAAGCAGACAGAAAGTATACCAAAATTCATGAAATTTGTACGATTTGTATTCAACCTTGTCAGATTTCTCACAGATTTATAACAGAATGTCTGTAAGGTCCAAAAATTCATGAAATCTGTATGATTTGTATTCAACCTGGTCAGATTTCTCACAGATTTATAACAGCATGTCTGTAAGGTCCCAAAATTCATGAAATTTGCACGATTTGTATTCAACCTGGTCAGATTTCTCACAATTTACAAGAGAATAAAACTATGGTCCCATAATTTATGAAATCTGTACGATTAGTATTCATCCTACAGATTTCTCACAGATTTACGAGAAAATAAATCTGTAATGTTCTGCTCGTTTTTGGGGACCTATGTCCTATGGCCCGGCGCTGGGCCAGGGAGGATATTCTGTGTCCAAGGTTAAAATATGAACGTACCTAGGAAGTGTGTCCAAAGAGACCTAGGGTTTTCCAGAATTCTGGAAAAATTCTCTGGAGCAAGGCGTGAGAAAAGTCAATTATGGACATTCACTCTTTAATGTTTCAGTTATATTACTAAGTCTCTCTCTCTCTCTCTCTCTCTCTCCTCTCTCTCTCCTGACAAGAATGACAAGAGCGGCAGTGTTGGCGGCAAGTCAAGTACGGACAGAACTTTGGAATACATTAAAACAAGGTCACGAAAAGGTGAACCAGAACATATTTGGCTTTTCTGCAAATGACCACCACAACCACAAAACTACTGGGAAGAGAGAGAGAGAGAGAGAGAGAGAGGAGAGAGAGAGAGAGAGAGAGTATTTTGCTGTTGATTTCTGAAAAGTTCAACCACCAAGACATATAAAATACTTTGTAAAATTACCTAGTTTTGTTGTCATCAATAACAAACCAAATAAGCAAGGAAATTATGTATGAAACAATATAAAAATCAATAACAACCGCATTGCTACCATTAAATTCAGTTTCTGTTCCCAAAAGCCTGTCCTAAACTCCCCTCCCCCCCACCCCGAAAAAAATGGACGGCTATGCATAGGTTAACGCCCCGACTTTCTGAAACAGCCGAGAGTAACTGGCCACTGTTGCATACTTGGGCTGTAATCAGCACGGAAAGTCAATTGGGTAAGATAGCATCTAAAATTCCAGAAAAACTGTAATTAAGACGGAAAGCCCATCAAGTGAGATAGCTTCTAAATTCTAGAAAAACTATTTGGGACGGAAAGCCTATTGGATGATAAATGCTAAAATTCCAGAATGAAATATTTAGGACGGAAAGCCTATTGTATGATAAATGCTAAAATTCCAGAAAACTGTAACTGGTATTGAGAGGTAATCAAGTGAGATAGCTTCTAAAATTCCAGAAAAACTAGGACGGAAATCCAATTGTATGATAAACGCTAAAATTCCAGAAAAAAACTGTAACTAGGATTGAGAGGTAATCGAATGAGATAGCTTCTGAAATTCCAGAAAAACTGTAACTAGGATTGAAAGGTAACTGAGTGAGATAGCTTCTAAAATTCCAGAAAAACTGTAACTATGATTGAGAGGTAATCGAGTGAGATAGCTTCTGAAATTCCAGAAAAACTGTAACTAGGATTGAAAGGTAATTGAGTGAGATAGCTTCTGAAATTCCAGAAAAACTGTAACTAGGATTGAGAGGCACTCAAGGGAGATAGCTTCTAAAATTCCAGAAAAAATAGGACGGAAAGCCAATTGTATGATAAACGCTAAAATTCCAGAAAAACTGTAATGAAGATTGAAAGGTAATCGACTGAGATAGTTTCTAAAATTCCAGAAAAAACTGTAACTGGGATTGAAAGGTAATTGAGTGATATAGCTTCTGAAATTCCAGAAAAACTGTAACTGGTATTGAAAGGTAATCAACTGAGATAGCTTCTAGAATTCCATGAAAACTGTAATTGGGATTGAAAGGTAATCGACTGAGATAGGATCGAAAGGTAAACAACTGAGATGGCTTCTAAAATTCACGGAAATCTGTAACTGGGATTGAAAGGTAATCGACTGAGATAGCTTCTAAAACTCCAGAAAAACTGTAACTGGGATCAAAAGGTAAACAATGATATAGTTTCTAAATTCCAGAAAAACTGTAACAGGGATTGAAAGATAATCGAGTGAAATAGCTTCTAAATTCCAGAAAAACTGTAACTGGGATTGACAAGTAACAATGTCAGATAGCTTCTAAATTTCCAGAAAAACTGTAACTGGGATTGAAAGGTAATCGACTGAGAGAGTTTCTGAAATTACAGAAAACTGTAAATGGGATTGGAAGGCAATCGAGTGAGATAGCCTTGAAAATTCTATAAAAACTGTAACTGGGATTGAAATGAAATTGAGTGAGATAGCTTCTAAAATTCCAGAAAAACTGTAACTGGGGTTGAAAGGTAATCGAGTGAAATAGCTTTTAAAATTCCATAAAAACTATAACTGGTATTGAAAGGTAATCAAGTAAAATAGCTTCTAAAACTCCATAAAAACTGTAAATCATATTGAAAGGTAATCGAGTGAGATAGCTTCCAAAATTCCAGAAAAACTGTAAATGGGATTGAAAGGTAATCGACTGAGATGGCTTCTAAAATTCCATAGAAACTGTAAATGGGATTGAAAGGTAATCGACTGAGTTAGTTTCTAAAATTCCAGAAAATCTGTAACTGGAATTGAAAAGTAATCGACTGGGATAGCCTCTGAAATTCCAGAAAAACTGTAACTAGGATTGAGAGGTACTCAAGGGAGATAGCTTCTAAAATTCCAGAAAAACTAGGACGGAAAGCCAATTGTATGATAAACGCTAAAATTCCAGAAAATCTGTAACTTGGATTGAAAGGTAATCGACTGAGATAGTTTCTAAAATTCCAGAAAAACTGTAACTGCGATTGAAAGGTAATCGAGTGATATAGCTTCTGAAATTCCAGAAGACTGTAACTAGGATTGAGAGGTAATCGAGTGATATAGCTTCTAAAATTCCAGAAAACTGTAACTGGGATTGAAAGGTAATTGAGTGATATAGCTTCTAAAATTCCAGAAAACTGTAACTGGGATTGAAAGGTAATTGACGGAGATAGCTTCTGGAATTCCATGAAAACTGTAATTAGGATTGAAAGGTAATCGACTGAGATAGCTTCCAAAATTCTATAAAAACTGTAACTGGGATTGAAAGGTAATCGAGTAAGATAGCTTCTAAAACTCCATAGAAACTGTAACTGAGATTGAAAGGTAATCGAGTGAGATAGCTTCTGAAATTCCAGAAAAACTGTAACTGGGATTGAAAGGTAATTGAGTGAAATAGGTTATAAAACTCCATAAAAACTGTAACTGAGATTGAAAGGTAATCGAGTGAGATAGCTTCTAAAATTCCAGAAAATTTGTAACTGGAATTGAAAGGTAATAGAGAGAGATACTTTCTAAAATTCTGCAAAACTGTAACTGGGATTGAAAGGTAATCGAGTAAGATAGCTTCTAAAACTCCAGAACAACTGTAACATGGGATTGAAAGGTAATCGACTGTGATTATTTCTAATATTCCAGAAAAAAACTGTGACTTGTATTGAAAGGTAATCGACTGAGTTAGTTTCTAAAATTCCAGAAAATCTGTAACTGGGATTGAAAGGTAATCTACTGAGATAGTTCCTAAAATTCCATAAAAACTGTAATTGGAATTAAAAGGTAATCAACTGAGATAGCTTCTAAAATTCCAGAAAAACTGTAACTTGGATTTAAAGGTAATCGAGTGAGATAGCTTTCAAAATTCAAGAAAAACTGTAATTAAGACAAAAAGCCACTTCAGTGAGATAGCTTCTAATATTTCAGAAAAACTAATTAAGGTGGAAAGCCAATCGAGTAACATAGCTTCTTAAATTCCAGAAAAACTGCAATTAGAACGGAAAGCCAATCGAGTGAGATGGCTTCTAAAATTCCAGGAAAAAACTAATTAAGACGGAAAGCCAAGCCAGTGAGATAACTTCCAGAAATCCAGAATACCTGCATTTGGAACGGAAAGCCAATAGAGTGAGATAACTCCAAGAATTAAAAAAAAAAAAACTGTAATTAGGATTGAAAGCCAATTGAGTGAGATACTTTTAGAATTCCAGAAAAAAAAAAACTAAGCTCAAAAGGGATAAGGTCGTGCTGGGAAATGCCCGCTTTACAAACGGCATTTATCTCGACCGTAAAGAACCAGAAGAGACATAAGAAAAAAAAGACAAGACCACAGCTATCTTTCAACTAGAAACCTCCAGATAACCATCTCAAAAACAAAAGTCCCTCTTGAGAACCCATCTCCACGCCAGCATCCGAAAAAGAAGACGATGCACCGAGGTCCCTCTAAACACCACTAAATACCAGTCTTTAGAGCCAGCATCAGAAGGAGATGAGGCCCAAGGGTCCACTAAATACCCATCTCAGAGCCTTGCATCTCACATGGGCATCTCGACTAAAATTATTCAACCCCTGTCCTTGCTGGAAGTCATTTGGTAGTGTAATGCCCCAGACGAGAGGCCATATTTACGCACCTCCGAAGACGGAATGCTGCTGCTTCTGCAAACTTTATTGCTGTGTGTGTAAGATGGGTATTTTAGCACGTATATCATCATCATCATCCTCATTATTATTATTATCATTATTAGTATTATTATTATTATTATCAAAAATGGACTACAGAGACGTTAACTTCTAAATCAATTTTTCTCGATATATAATGCGCCGATATATATTATCAATAAAGGATAGAAACAGAAAAAAAAAACATAAAAAATCAATGTTTATTTAAAAAAGAACATAATTTCCTTAAAACACGAGAGCTAAATACCTGTAATTATCATTTCTGATAAAATATATAAAAAAATATCCTAGTTCCTTTGCAAATCAAGGCTACCTTGTTCTTGATTGATTGATTGATTTGAAGTTCTCTGGCATCCTTGTTCTTGAAAATTGACACAGCCTATAGTATACATTTTACATTTAACAGTAGATTTTAGCCAATTATTTCAAACACTTATTTTTTTCCTTTTTACACTCACTAAAACAGTAACAAATCATAATGTATCCATTTCAAACAAGCTTAGGATTCTGAGTTTCATCTTTGGATAAACCATAGGGATCCTGTAACCATACCTATCCCAACTTACACTAACCTAACCTAACCTTGCTTGAGGGTACACTCAGGGACACTATTCTGTTTCCTTATTTCCTTTCCTCATTTGGGCTATTTTCCCCGTAGAAGCCCTTTTCCAAGTCGGGTCGTAGCTGACGTGGTGATAATAATAATAATAATAATAATAATAATGATTATGAGATGATGATGATGATGATGATGATGATGATAACAACAACAATAGCAACCAGAGATTTCAGACCTCCGCCAATGAATATTGCCAACATTTTACTCAAGTCTAAGGATGAAACACTTCACTTTTTTTTATATGCTGACCGTGGGGGAATCTACTGTAACATATAACTAAAGTCTACGGACAGCGCCTCGCCCTTTTCATATGCTGACTGTGGATGGTGAAAAGTGCAATGTTGATCCAAAATCTTGATCTTGATCCGGATCATCTCCAAAATTCAATGGTATTATCCATAATATGAGATCTATCTGTGGTGGAAATTTCGTCAAAATCTGTCGTGTAGTTTTAACGTAATCCCGACACACAGACAAGTAAATATATAAACTGACAAGATTTTATAACCTCCTTTGCGAAGGTATTAATAGCAACACAGGATAAGAAAAATGATGGAAATCAAATTAATAATAAATATTGCATCAGTATTAATACCAACTAAAATTAACACATCTGTAAGATTAAGAAAACAAATCTATCAGTCAGAAGATTGATCGATTTTGAGTTTTCTGGCATCCCGACATCGAAGGTCATTGGCGCCGATATCGTTTGTTATAAATAAAGAATAAATGTTAATTCAATTTAAGGGTAAAGGTGAAGGTGTCTGGTTTCAGTTCCAGTTTCATCAGAATAGATGCTCACCAGAACATCAGCCGAACAAGCCCTACCCACCACTGTGGTGCCCAACCGCAGCAGGGGCCTACCCAGTAAACAGCTTAAACTCACGGTCCCGGGTTGGGATCGATCTGCTGCCACGCGAATGCAGGGCAGACACTTTACCACTATACTAGCCGGGAGGCTCTGAAACCATAAAAGCGAAGATGTCTTCACAAAAGTTAAATGGCTTTCAGAACACCTGCTTTTAAATTAAATCTCAAAATACCGCTAGCATGGTAAAACACATCCTGCCCAAGAAATGCAGACCGCGACGTTTGCAACGCAATATAAGCAACAACTGTCCCTGCACTCATGGCACGACCTTTGACCTCTCTCCGTTAACCTCCCGGAAGTTAAAAGATACGTATGTATACCACGTCCCATTAGATGGTCTAGAATTATTAATATTATTTCAAACTCATTGTTCATGTCTTTGTTTTAGTAGTGGAAAATATTCATGGTCGCCAATCGACTGTCGTGCGTCGTAGCGTGTGTGAAACTATTCATCATCATGTCCTCCTACGCCTATTAACTCAAAGGGCCTCTCTTATATTTCGCCAGTCGTCTCTATCTTGAGCTTTTAATTCAATAATTCTCCATTCATCATCTACTTCGCGCTTCATAGTCGTCAGCCACGTAGGCCTGGGTCTTCAAACTCCTCTAGTGATATAAATACCTAAGGAATATTACGACTTGATAGATTTAAATATTTTGTTCATGAGCACCATAATGTCCCTCTCACACAACATATTTTTTTTACTACCACTATAGCGGGATGTCCTAGAGATATCCCAAGAGAACAGAAACCGATTATATATATGTATTCATATATATATATATATAATATATATATATATATGTATGTATTCATATATATATATATATATATATATATAGAAAAATTCATCAATCTCTCTCTCTCTCTCTCTCTCTCTCTCTCTCTCTCTCTCTGACAGCATAAAAAGTTACGCGCACGTGACAAGCAATAATTACCTGTGAGTATTACGGACACCTGGGGCAGGAGTGTGGGTATCTCACATAACATCCCCTGGGTAATAGAGAGACTTAAGGGGGGGGGGGGTGGAATAACCGTGCACGTGAACGCGAAATATTGATAAGTGACTTGTGGATAAATTTACTATTTCTTTTTTCTAAAATGTTCTCTTATTGAAAAATTCTATAAGACAATACACATAAATTCGAAACGTTATTATTATTATTATTATTATTACAAGCTAAGCTACAACCCTATTTGGAAAAGCAAGATGCTATAAGCCGAAAGGCTCCAACAGGGAAATATAACCCCGTGAGGAAAGGAAATAAGGAAATAATAAACTACAAGAGAAGTAATAAACAATCAAAATAAAATATACTAAGAACAATAACAATATTAAATCAGACCCTTTACATAGAAACTTTAAAAACTTCAAAAACAGATTCGATTCAAACATATATACAACAAATGCAGCCGTTTCTAGTCCACTGCAGGACAAGGGCCTCGGTACGTCCCTATTGATGTCATTTCATTACTCCTCTGACCATTGCAGATTGGCGATGGTGGGAGACTTTAGTTTGATAGCTTACAGCAATCCAACCTAGTATGGGTGGTCCTTACTTTCTTGATCATGGCGATACATGTTGCATAAGATTTTTCATAACTCTGACCATCCTTTACATTCAGATCTCCCTGGACACTTCCATCCTTTTCGTAATACTAGGCAGGCAGTTAATTCTAATAGCCAGGCCTTCTCCATCATGAGGCTCAATACTACGCAGTACTCTAGAAGTTTTATT
Source organism: Palaemon carinicauda (assembly GCF_036898095.1). NCBI lineage: Eukaryota > Metazoa > Arthropoda > Malacostraca > Decapoda > Palaemonidae > Palaemon > Palaemon carinicauda. The sequence goes on along the minus strand of NC_090741.1, from coordinate 38,618,986 downwards.
CCAGCTGTTACCAAGTTGTGGAATGATCTTCCTAATCGGGTGGTTGAATCAGTAGAACTTCAAATGTTCAAAGTTGGAGCAAATGCTTTTTTGTTGACCAGGTTGACATGAGTCTTTTTATAGTTTATATATGATATATTTGTTTTTGACGTTGTTAATAGTTTATATATGACATATCTGTTTTGATGTTGTTACTTCTTTTTAAATTGATTTATTGTTAATTTATTCTCTTCATTTATTTATTTCCTTATTTCCTTTCCTCACTGGGCTATTTTTCCCTGTTGGAGCCCCTGAGCTTATAGCACTTTGCTTTTCCAACTAGGGTTGTAGCTTGGACGGTAATAATAATAATAATAATACACAAACCCTTTCACCACGTTAAGGTATCCCAACTCAAATACACACACACACACACACACACACACATATATATATATATATATATAAAAGAGAGAGAGAGAGAGAGAGAGAGAGAGAGAGAGAGAGAGAATACATAAGTACGTATGTAAGTAGTCTATAACACATATGTAGGCCTATATATAGACATACATATTTGACCAAATACATAGATACACATGTATGTATGTTGTTTATAATACACATTTATATATAGGCTAAGTACATACGTACATGCGTATGTATGTATGTATATATATATATATATATATATATAGGACCCCCTATGCAAACATCTTATAAAATATCAATGCCTCACTAACCTACATAATCCTTATAACCAAGTGTTTATGACATTCCTCTCACCATCATCCTATTTTGAACCTTCGCAAACTGGCAGATCCATGTATGACCACTTACCACCACAGCGAGAGCAGAAACATTTGGAAGTTGAATGCGAATAGATTAAAAACGGTTGGAGCAGTTGAGATAAACTTCTCTTTAAGGGCTGTTGTGCTATAGGGTAACGTCCTTGCTTAGTGATCTCCAGAAAGTTCGAGTCCCGCATAGACTTATTAGTTCCTTTGGTCACTGCAAGCTCACCATCCTTGTGAGCTAAGTATTAGGGGTTTGGGGGAGCCTATGTGTCTAACTGCCGAGTCATCAGTAGCCATTGGAGAAGGGTTAAGTATTTGGGGGAGCTTATAGGTCTACCTGCCGAGTCATCAGCAGCCACTGCCTTGCCCTCCCTAGTCCTAGCTTGGCTGGAGAAGGGGCTTGGGCGCTGATCATATGGATATACGGTCAGTCTCTAGGGCAGTGGTTCCCAAACTGGGGAGCGCGCCCCACTAGGAGGGGGGGGGGGGCGTGAGGACGATACAGGGGGGGCATGTTCAAAAATTTTTTCGCTCACTTTAAACCAAATGTTTCGTTTTTAGTTACTAGAATGTACTATTATTTGTTTGAGTGGCTTTCATTATTAAAATGTAATACAAACAGAAATCTGTTTTCCTGTACAATGCTAAGAAATAAATGTAAGAATCATTTCATATAAAAAAAGGGAGGAGTGGGGGCGTACGGGTCTACTGGAAGCAAAAAGGGGGCGTCAGGTAAGATAGTTTGGGAACCACTGCTCTAGGGCATCATCCTGCTTGATAGGGCAATGTCACTTTCCCTTGCCTCTGCCAATCATGAGTGACCTTTAAACCTTTAAACCTTTATACAGTTCCCCCTTCGCCATCAAAAGGCTTAAAGCTAAACAGTACTCTAGAATTTTCAATCTAGCTGTGATCAGCTTGTGGAATGATCTTAATCAGGCAGTTGAATCGGTGGAACTTCATAAAATATTTTATCTTAATTGTTCATTACTTCTCTTGTAGCAAATCTATTTCCTTATTTCCATTCCATACTGGGCTATTTTTCCCTGTTGGAGCGATTGGGCTTGTTGCATCCTGCTTTACCAACTAGGGTTGAAGCTTAGCTAATAATAATAATAATAATAATAATAATAATAATACCAATTTTATTATTAATAATAATAATAATAATAATAATAATAATAATAATAATAATAATAATGTAGCGGATGATGAAAACCTGATGAATAAAGCATATTCGGAAGCACGATAAGATTTGGAATCATGTATTTGTTCACATAGCCGGTGCTGGTGGCCTATTATTACTGTTATTATTATTCAAAGCCAAGCTACAACCCTAGTTGGGAAAGCAAGATGCTATAAGCCGCAAGGGTTCCAACAAGGAAAAATAGCCTAGTGAGGAAAGGAAATAGATAACATACAAGAGAAGTAATGAATAATCAAAATAAAATATTTTAAGAACAGTAGCAAAAATAAATTAGATATCTTATATATAAACTATAAAAACTTCAAAACAATCAACAGAAAGAGAAACAAGATAGAACAGCGTGCCCAAGTGTACCCTCAAGCAAGAGAACTCTAATCCAAGACAGTGGAAGGCCATGGTACAGAGGTTATGACACTACCCAAGACTAGAGAACAATGGTTTGATTTTGGAGTGTCCTTCTCCTAGAAGGGCTGCTTACCATAGCTAAAGAGTCTCTTCTACCCTTACCAAGTGAAAAGTAGCCACTGAACAATGACATTGCAGTAGTTAACCCCTTGGGAAAAGAAAATTTTTTGGTATTCCCAGTGTTGTCAGGTGTATGAGAACAGAGGAGAATATGGAAAGAATAGGCCAGACTTCTCAGTGTATGTGTAGGCAAAAACAGAATGAGCCGTAACCAGAGAGAGGGATCCAATGTAGTACTGTCCAGCCAGTTAATGGACCCAATAACTCTCTAGCGGTAGTACCTCAACGGGTGGCTGGTGCCGTTCAGCGCCAAAGGGTAACTAAAGCAAAGCTCTATAGTTGTAATATAAAAAAAAAAGATTAAGAGGTTGAACAGCATAATGGAAGAGAATCGGATAACGGAGGTAAAGTAGGGCATAAACTCCGCGCAGCAATAGATCAAAGGAACGCTGTTTAGAAGTAGTTCCTACAGTGCACTTTGTGAGGTGCACTGAAAGCACTACCACTATAGGGTAGTACTTTGGGTGGGGTAGGAGTAGAGGGAGATCAAGATAGATCTGTGCAAAATGACTGACGTTATTATACGAAGTGAGTGGCGCAGTGTTAATAAGGAGTTCAACGAGCTGCTGGTGGGCTTGTGTGTGATTAATATTGCAAGAATTTACTGCAAAAGAATATATATATATATATATATATACTATATATATATATATATATATACACACATATATATATATATATATATATATGTATACTGTATATATATATATATATATATACCTCAAACAACAACAACAAATGCAGCCGTTTCTAGTCTGCTGCAGGACAAAGGCCTCAGGCATGTCCTTATACATGCATGGGGTTTGGCCAGTTTTCATCACAACACTGGCAGATTGCTGATGGTGGAAGACTGTAGTCTGATCGCTCTCAGCAAACCAACCTAGTTTGGGTGACCCTGACTAGTACAGCTTTGCTGATCATAGCGATACGCAAACACTTTAACCACGTTGAGGTATCCCCACACAGAAAGATATATATATATATATATATATATATATATTACAATTTCTCGCAGCCAATAAACAACAAAAATGGACAGCGTAAACAGGAAGCGAGTCAGTAAAGGTCCCACAACCAGGAAAACAGATGTTTGTTCTTCACTGTCCCGGAGTCGCTCATATTCAAAACCTATGCATCATTATTATAACCATTAACGAGTTTTATCATTAGAGCGATTTTGTTTGCTCTAAGACTTTACCGGTACCATTATAATTGTTTTAACAGCTGTTATTACTGTTATTGTTACCATCATTGTTAAGTATTAATATTATTGTTTTTGTCATAGGCCTAAAGGATCAAATTTCATAGCTAAGAAACACATCATATTCATCAATAAAAAAAACATATCTAAAGAAATATATATAACATTACAAACAGACAAACAAACAAGACCTATTGATAAACAGCTTAGCAATGCATGGAATAAAACAACTCATTGATTCCCTATTGGAGCCCTTAGCCTTATAGCATCTTGCTTTTCTAATTATGGTAGTATCTGATCTAATAATAATAATAATAATAATAATACTCTTCTCGTGAAACTAAGATAGTGTACCGGAATTAATGAGGCCAACTGTACCAAGGATATGTGGCATCCTGACGTCTCAACGGAAAGCGACTGTAATCTGAGTGGAGAGATTCTTTACTTTAATAACAGAAGAAAGTAAATGATTCCTTGTGAGGCGAAAGACGAAGAAGCCTGCTGAAAATATCCCTCAAAATATGAAAAATATCTGGGAAAAAAAGATTAGTTAGGCCTATAGATGTCTATAAATACTGTTATATTATATATATATATATATAATATATATGAATTTATTTATTTAAATATAATATACATATGACAGAGATAGAATTCTATGAAATATAAAATAGCTGTCATTCTTGGCTATAGCCTATAATGAAAAACTCTACGTTGGTAAAAGACCTGATATTATCTTTACACACACACACACACACACACATATATATATATATATATATGGTGTGTGTGGAGTGTATTCATATAGAGTAGACCTAGTATAATTATACAAAATGTAGTGAAATTTTTCCTCTCTTCATATATATATATATATATGTGTGTGTGTGTGTGTATATATATATATATATATAGGCGTGTGTGTGTTTTCAAATAGGCCTAGTATAATTATACAAAATGTGGTGAAAATTTTCTGCTCTTCATATGTGTATATATATATATATATATATATGGGTGTGTGTGTATTCAAATAGGCCTAGTATAATTATAAAAATGTGGTGGAACCTTCATGATATATATATATATATATATACACACACACACGCACGCAATTTATAATTTCTAAACTTACCTTTTAAATACGTTCGTTTCAAGATGAGAAATATATTTGATGCCCAAAATTATGATCCAAAAATCGCGTCACTTCAAATCCTTTGATGGAAAACACTCTCCAATTAAAGATAATTTTGATAATAAATAGACGGTTAATTACTTTAAAAAAAGATTTTGTTTACATTCAAAGTCGAAGGTTTGTACGTATTAAAGAAACACAGACACTTCGGCCGTACGACATTATAATTCGGCCTCTGAGTAAACACTAAACTAAACGCTGCTGTGAGGTTGTGCACTGAGCTAAGGGCTCCCCCCGCATGTTAGCCCCAGAAAATCCCTAGCCAAACGCCGAAACATCCCCAGATTGAACTAAATATCCCTAGTTTGAACGTTTAGAAAATTTGCGAGGACACATTAATATGTACTTTCGTTCATCATTTATTGAAGAATTAAATCATAATGAGGTCACAAAAATAGAAGCATTACAAATTCTCCAGATTTCTATTTAAATGAGGCCAAAATTCTAAATTTGGGGGAATAATTCACCAGACTAGGGGTCCCTACTTCTGAGTTAGTCCCAACGAATTACAGATGCCAAGTACCGCCGTCGTTTGCAATTCACCCCTTCTTATTGCATTCTTTAGTATTTTTGTTCCACCCGTTGTTATACAACGATTGTTTGACAACTAAAACGGCATATTCTTTTATCTTCGAAAGAATACCGCAGCGAGAGGTAATGGTTTAAGTCACTCTTCGAGCGACTTTCTGTTTCGTTTTGTTATGCCAACCTGTTCAGCCCCAATCCCTTTCTTATCATTTATGCGGATGGTGTTTTCTTTTATTAGTTTCCGTAATTAAGGATAATTCTATGTAATTAGACTATGCTGGTTAATCACATATTTTTTGTATTAAAATTGATAAGGAATTCAAATAGTTGTCGGGTCAACTTTTGATTTTTTTAGCAACATCTTCGTATCAATTTCCGTCTCTCATCAACCCTCATATGTCAACAGTCAGATTGTCAGTATTTCTGTATATTTGTGTGTGTGTGTGAGAGAGAGAGAGAGGAGAGAGAGAGAGAGAGAGAGAGAGAAGTTCCCACAGGCAACTCTTACCACACAACACAAGTGAACGACCACTAGCACTGTTGCCATACGGACATCTTCATTTTATTTTCAGATTCTACGTTCAGTTCCTAGTAATTTCTAACAACTACGCAAATTGGCGAGTAATTGCAGAGTAATGCTATACTCCTGATTAATAATATATCAAGAGCTATGAGCTTAAATATCCGAAATTGTAAAAATCCCCTGCACATGGCATCATCCCGCAAGACGCACCCAAAATTCCTGAGGCCATGACACTTGCATCTCCGGGCGTTCAAAAATCATTCATAATTTCGCCTTCCAGCGACAAATATCTACTTTTCGGTGACCCCTGGTGTGTTATCGTAAAGAGCAATAGTTACTTAGAAATCTAAAGATGAGAAAACAAATTTTCAATCAAGTGGACATGAATTATTTTATCGAATGGCGCGCTGCCGACGACGATAAGAAAGCACCACTAATTTTTTTTTTTCAATATAGAAATTTTGTCACATACATGCGAGGTCATTCAGAATATTAATGAGAATACCATACTCCCCTGAACCAATAAATAGCAACAAATCAAAAGGAACAATTATTATAATTACCGAGAAAAAATGTTAGGAAATCATTGAACTCAAAAGATTAACAACTGATAGAAGCGATGGCCTAATAGTCTACTACCGCTACCAATTTACTATCTACTATTGCTATCAAAACTAACTTCTACTAGTAACAGCGGTACAGGAGGTAATATTGGGTATGTTTGAAGATATTTTTATAATATCTAGAGTATTACTATCATTTAGCCATTGCCAAGCAAGGGATTCCTAGACCTACCATGAACTCACGTAGGATATTGTGTGGTTATGATATTCCCATCCACGTTTCCCTTAGTATTATTATTATTATTATTCACTTGTGTCTCCTACAGAGATGGGTACCCCAGAATCAATTAGACTTCTGTCCATACTGCAGCTGTATTCACCACAGTTGACCAACTGTATTCACCACAGTTGACCAACTATATTCACCAAAGATGACCAACTGCCACCCACAGTATCCACAAATTAACCTAACTTAGGACATATTCTAAGGGAACAAACAACTTTAGGCCTATTCTTATCCTAAGAGGTGTCCCAGGGAAGTATATGCCCAAACTATTTGGTATCGATAGTATTGGTCTATCAGATGTATTAGTCATAGAGAATACAGTTCAAGCTATTTGTGAATGATACGAAATTTTACTTCTCCGAAAATGATATAGATGATATCGTTGAAAATTTAAATTCTTATAAGTGTTAGAAAATGGAGGACATCTAAACAACTAAAAATAAATGAAAATAGAAAATAATTTATGATGGTAAGAAAGAAATACTTCTTGAGGAACCTTATTGAAATACAAGATAAAGAATATGAGTATGTGCAGCACGTGTGTATGCTGAAATACATAATGTATTAAATCAGGATATCACCTGTAAAGAAATTTATGGATGAATGTTCTGTTGGGATACGTGTGATCAACTGTTATTACCGAGATTGATTACTACGAAGAAGTTAGAAAACATAATAAACAGAGGAGTGATATTGATAAAGGGCGTTCCCTCCCCCACCCCACCCCCACCCCGTGGAGAGAGAGAGTGACCCCTCGTGTTGATGGTACTAAACTTGCTGCCCAATAAAGCTATAATGAATTATATATGCGACGAACCAACAGCTCATAAAGTTATCAGTACAGGACGTCTAAAATATTCAAGATAATTCCTACACATCATGCAAACAATAACTCATGAAAAAAATTAGAATAGTAACGGGTAGTTAAAAAGTTATTATAGCCAAACTCACTTCGATTCTAAGCTTGCAAATACGTGGCCATGGATTGTATAACTATACTCAATTTTTTTTAATGAGACGCATTTGCACCGACTCGCAGCGGTGCCTTTTTAGCTCGGGAAAGTTTCCTGATCGCTGATTGGTTAGAATTATCTTGTTCAACCAATCAGCGATCAGGAAACTTTTCTGAGCTAAAAGGGCACCGCTGCGAGTCGGTGCAAATCTGCCTCACTAAAAAGAATTGACTATAGTTACCTCTAGAGTCTAAACATAGAGGAAGGCTGGTGGGCTTTCATTAAGTGGAATACTATTTATATTAATGAAATGTTATGATACCGTTGATAGAGGATTTGAAAATTAATGCGGATTACGTATATAGCTTTCTGAATATTTAAAAGCAAACGAAAAATATTGAAGCTCCTAGAGGCCGTAAGGTTTTTCGTGTGATACAAGATTATTATTATTATTATTATTACAAGCTAAGCTATAACTCCAGTTGGAAAAGCAGAATGCTATAAGCCCAAGGGCTCCGACAGGAAAAAATTATTATTATTATTATTACTATTATTATTATTATTATTATTATTATTATTATTATTACAAGCTAAGCTATAACTCCAGTTGAAAAAGCAGAATGCTATAAGCCCAAGGGCTCCGACGGGAAAAAAATAGCCCAGTGAGGGAAGTAAACAAGGAAATAGATAACTATACGAGAAGTGATGAACAATTAGAATAGAATAACTTAAGAACAGTAACAACATGAAATTAGATCATTTATATATAATTATAGAAACTTAAAAAAGACACCAGGAAGGTAAATAAGATGGAATAATGTGCCCAAGTGTACCCTCAAGTAAGAGAAATCTACCCCAAGACAGTGAAAGACATGGTACAGAGGTTACGGCACTATCCAAGACTAGAGAACAATAGTTTAATTTTGGAATGTCCTTTTCCTAGAAGAGCTGCTTACCATAGCTAAAGAGTCTCTTCTGCCCTTACCAAGAGGAAAGTAGCCACTGAACAATTACAGTGCAGTAATTAACCCCTTGAGTGAAGAATTGTTTAGTAACCTCGGTATAATCACGTGTATGAGGACGGAGGCGAACGAGGAAAGAATGGGCCAGACTATTCGGTGTATGTGTAGGCTAATAAAAGATGAGCCATATCCAGAGAAAGGGATCCAATGTAGTACTGTCTGGCCAGTCAAAGGGCCCAATTACACTCTAGCGGTAGTATCTCAATGAGCCGGCTAACATATGGAGACATATGGCAACTAGATATTCGAATATAATTAATTGACTACCAAATTGAATATAATCTTACCTATCTATGCTATGTTATTAACATACTAATAAATTAATAAATTCTGCTCTTGGTTAAATATGTAAAAACGTACCAGATAATAAGAAATAGTTTGAAAATAACTAAAATATGCCTGATAGTGATTGGTGGTATGTCAATCGATGCTCTCCTACCGACTCGAGTACCGAGGAATAATTTATGCAAAATCCTTCGTAATATTACCATCATGTCCTCTGTCATTTGTTCACGTCAGCCAAGTAGAAGTATTAACAGGAGCGCTGCATTAAGCATTTATTAACACTTTACATTTTAGCATAAGTATGCATAAACTAATTTACGCGACCCGGCAATGAAGACGGTTAAATATTTAGATAGATATGGACACAAACACGCAACATCTCTCACCAGGTTATGACTACTCCCTCTTCCCTTCCCGAGGAACGGAGAGAGCGGAGCGTGACTATATATATATATATATATATATATATATATATATATATATATATATATATATATACCAATATTTACTTTATATAATATAGGGGAGACGATTGCACTGGTAAGTATATGACAATGTAACAAGGAACAATAATTAGCAAAAAGTTTTACTTACTAAATAAAATTGACTCTTGCCTTGAAAGCAAATATATTACTATACTCAATTTTTCTAATGTAGAGCATTTGCACTGACTCGCAGGGGGGCCCTTTTAGCTGGGAAAAGTTTCTTAATAGCTGATTGGTTGGAAAAAATAATTCTAACCAATCAGCTAGCAGAAAACTTTTCCTAGTAGGTGATTGGTTGACCAAAATAATTCTAACCAATCAGCTATCAAGAAATTTTTCCGAGCTGAAATGGCACCCATGTGAGTCAGTGCAAATGCGTCTCATTAAAAGATATTTAGTATAGTGACACTCTGTCTTTAAAAAAAATTATTTAAGCGAATTGCAATCGATAACTTCAGTGCAATTATAATAAAAGAATTATTACGTCACGGCAGAGTGATTGGCAAAGTGGAGAATTTCGTTATAGCTTAGATAGAAATGAAATTGATGAAGAAAGTCACTCAGTCTCGACTATGTTTAGTATTTGGTTCGCCATTAAAATGCAGGTAAAGGCTAATGGATAAATATGCTAAATTACAGTAAATTACTATAATTTACTGTAATATATGTAAGTAATAGGAAATTGAAACCTAGAGTGTGACAAAGACAGAGGATTAGAGAATGGCTGTTATGAACGATACTCTAAAATCGTGGTAAATTATAACAATTATCATTTAAATAGTTTAAGGTTTAAAGGTCACTCATGAATGGCAAAGGCAAGGGATAGTAACAATGCCCTAGCAGGCAGGACAATGCCTTATAGACTGATCATAAATGGCAAATGCAAGGGACAGTGACAATGCCCTAGCTAACAGGACAATGTCCTAGAGACTGGCCACATATATATACATATGATCAGTGACCACGTCCCCTCTCCAACCAAGCTAGGACCAGGGAAGGGAAAGCAATGACTGCTGATGACTCAGCAGGTAGACCTGTAGGCTCCCCCCAAACACCTTATTATTATTATTATTATTATTATTATTATTATTATTATTATTATTACTAGCCAAGCTACAACCCTAGTTGGAAAAGCAACATGCTATAAGCCCAAGGGCTCCAATAGAGAAAAATAGCCCAGTGAGGAAAGGAAATAAGGAAATAAATAAATGATGAGAATGAATTAACAATATATAATTCTAAAAACAGTAACAATGTCAAAACAGATATGTCCTATATAAACTATTAGCAACGTCAAAAACAGATATGTCATATATAAACTATAAAAAGACTCATGTCAGCCTGATCAACATAAAAACATTTGCTCCAACTTTGAACATTTGAAGTTCTACTGATTCAACTATCCAATTAGGAAGATCATTCCACAACTTGGTAACAGCTGGAATAAAACTTCTAGAATACTGTGTAGTATTGAGCCTTATGATGGAGAAGGCCTGGCTATTAGAATTAACTGCCTGCCTAGTATTACGAACAAGACAGAATTGTCCAGGGAGATCTGAATGTAAAGGATGGTCAGAGTTATGGAAAATCTTATGCAACATGCATAATGAACTAATTGAACGACGGTGCCAGAGATTAATATCTAGATCAGGAATAAGAAATTTAATAGACCGTAAGTTTCTGTCCAACAAATTAGGATGAGAATCAGCAGCTGAAGACCACACAGGAGAACAATACTCAAAACAAGGTAGAATTAAAACAATTCTTCAGAATAGATTGATCACCGAAAATCTTAAAAGACTTTCTCAATAAGCCAATTTTTTGTGCAATTGAAGAAGACACAGACCTAATGAGTTTCTCAAAAGTAAATTTGCTGTCAAGAATCACAACTAAAATTTTAAAAGTCATACAAATTTAAAGAAACATTATCAATACTGAGATCCGGATGTTGAGGAGCCACCGTCCTTGGCCTAATTACAATCATACTTTAAGTTTTGTTAGGATTCAACTTCATACCCCATAATTTGCACCATGCACTAATTTTAGCTAGATCTCTATTGAGGGATTCACCAACCCCAGATCTACATTCAGGGGATGGAATTGACGCAAAGCGAGTAGCATCATCTGCATATGCAACAAGCTTGTTTTCTATGCTTACCCACAAGGATGGTGAGGTTGCAGACACTACAAGAAACTATTAAGCTTGAGAGGTACTCGAACTCCAGTCAGGCAGATCTCCAGGCAGGGACGTTTCCAAAAGGACACGGCTACATTGGTTCTATTCACTAGATGGCTTTGGCTACGGGGAATCAATCTCAGGCACAAAAAGAGGACAGGCAATGTGTCTAGTCTGAAAGCGTGTCCTGTGTACAACAGTCACTGTTTGTCCCATGCTATCCAAACGTGGTTTGATTTTCAAGAACTATTTTGACCCGTTTACGAAGAAAGAAATGAAAATAAAAAAAAAATGAGACTCAGAGATGAAAATGGCACACAGCCTTTCATTAGATGAATGGATACGGATAAGGCAATCCAAATAATAAAAGTATGGGTTTAGTCAGTCAAAGAGACGACTGGTGAAATCTAATCGAGGCCCTTTGCATCAATAGGCGTATGAAGAGATGATGATGATGATGAATAATGAAAGCAAGATTCAGCATGCTCAAAATAAAACCAAATTTCAGAAGGAAATATATAAATGATACTTGTGACCAGTGCAAAAAAAAAAAAAATACAGAACATTTATTTTTATACCCAAAATTAGGAACATGGTATTATTATCATTATTATCTATTATTGGTATTACTTGTTATAGGCTACAACCCTAGTTGGAAAAGCAGGATGCTATAAGCCCAAGGGCTCCAACAAGGAAAATAGCCCAGTGAGGAAAGGAAATAAGGAAACATAGAATTGCGCGTCTGAGTGTAACCTCTAAGTAGAATGTGATAACATTAAAACTTAAGATGTTTGTGGTCACAGGAAAAATTCAATTTCTGTACCACGTGTAAGCTAAGAAGTTTTGCATCTATCTACTCATAGAGTGGTCGCAATTGTATTTTGCTGGGTAAGCAATCAGGATCCATTCATTCATTTTGATAGTGGGTGGTTACGATTTTTTTTTTCAGGATAGCATAGCATCGGAATATCTCTTAGGCCTAAGGACTCGTGGTGCAGTGTGCACTGAAAACAAGGCCACATTATCGCCTACACATAAGGACGCATGGTGCACTGTAGACAGGGATCCATTATCCATAAGGCTGACTAGGCTGAAGACAAGGGGCCCAGCAAGAGCAAAAGTCTATGCAACTTTGCAACTTATTTTCTTTTAGTGTTAAATGTGAAAACTATGGATTACTTACTTTAGTTGAGAGAGAGAGAGAGAGAGAGAGAGAGAGAGAGAGAGAGAGAGAGAGAGAGAGAGAGAGAGAGAGAGAGAGAGAGAGAGAGAGATCATACATTCAATCTACATTCTCTAAAATATCTTCTGAACCAATTGAAAGTTGTCGACGCTCAATTTGACTAAGGAATTCATTGTCTTTAACCACCGGGCGATATAGGACTAAAACGAACATGAGAGAGAGAGAGAGAGAGAGAGAGAGAGAGAGAGAGAGAGAGAGAGAGAGAGAGAGAGATTAAATTAACTTTAATCTCCTCGGGAGCCTTTTTAGATCGTACAAACAGATAGCTTGATAATTCAAAAGTAATTTGTCTTTTCCAGAGCACTATTATATTATCTATAAATTCCAATTCAGTTTTGACTAAAAGCGTCAGTTTTCAAAATCATTAGATTTTGTATAACGTCTTATAAAATACGAGACCTCAGAAAAAAAATGTGACCTTATCTAAGTTCATATAGGACTATTAAAACATTTAAAATCAGTATCGTTAACTTCCCTAGACCTACGTATCAAAAGTATCACCAATATAAAATCATTTTGGCCCTTCACGACTATCTGTGAAATTCGAGATTTTAAATTCAATTAGCTAACACCCAGGACGAAATACCATTTACAAAAACGATGAAAAGATACGCTGAACTTAGGACTCAAAATTCAAAATCAAATTTTAAAATCAGTTTCTCTCGGAGACGGGACCGAAGAAATCAGACATTCAGTCCTATCCTAACTGTCCGCTTTCTAAGTAGCCTCAAGAAATACAAAGTCGTTAACGTCAGCATAATACAAGAAGCTATCGCTTTCAGCCGATTCGGACGACGAAAAGGTTAGGCCACAATATTAGATTCATAACACAGTCAACGTAGTGGCTGGCATTTAAATCAGTAAATTACAACCCTATATGTATTTGCTGTATATGCAATTTATCCTTTGTTCAATTATTATTCATCTAAATCTGTAATTCAACAAATATATCCTCTCCATAAAGTAAAGACAATCTGTTTATGCATGTTTTTTAAATCTCCCCTACTTCCCGAGACTGTGAGAAACTCTACGGATATAATTTCCAGATTTCACTTGGAAATAGTACGATAAACTTTTCCAACTAACAAAGAAAGCATAATAATAATGATAATAATAATAATAATAATAATAATAATAATAATAATAATAATAATAATAATAATAATAATAATTTTTACTGTCAGTATGAATGAAATTATTTCTATTATCTTATCATCATTATTACTAGTACCATTGTTATATTGTGAAAAAGGCTTTTGATATGCAGACATATATGTGTATTATTGTTATTATTATCATTATTATTATTATTATTATCATTATTATTATTAATATTGTCTAGGCTATAACTCTATTTAGAAAAACCGGATACTATAAGCCCAAGGAATCTAACAGTTAAAAAATAGCCTAGTGAGGAAAGGAAATAAGTAAATAAACTAAAAGAGAAGTACTGAAACATTTAAATATTTTACGAACAGTAACATTAAATCTTTCATATATAGATTATAAAAACCTCAAAAAAAAAAAATAAGAGAAATAAGAAAGAATAGTATGCCTGAGTGTACCCTCAAGCAAGAGAACTCTAACCCAAGACAGTGGACGACCATGGTGCAGAGGCTATCGCACTACCTAAGATTAGAAAACAATGGTTTAATTTTGGAGTGCCCTTCTCCTTGAAGAGCTACTTACCATAGTTATAGAGTCTCTTTTACCATTGCAGTAGTTAGCCCCTTGATTGAAGAAGAATTGTTTGGTAATCACAGTGTAGTCAGGTGTATGAGGACAGAGGAGAATGTGGGAAAAAATAGGCCAGACTATTCGGTGCATGTGTAAGCAAAGAAAAAATTAGCCATAACCAGAGAGAGGGATCCAATGTAGTGCTGCCTGGCTAGTCAAAGGACCCAATAACTCTCCTAATAATTTAATCCTGTTATAACAAACGTTGGACGGATAACTTTAGTGAGGTCATGAATAGGAGATATGAAGTGAATAACTTGATTGATATACCTGAAGCTGATGAAGACCTCTATGGGCCCATGAATGAATCCAGTGTGTTTGAAGTCGAAGCTATCATTAAAAACTAAAGAGATGGAAAGCCCGTGGATACGATGGAATAACTACTGATATGATATTGGCTGAAAATGAAGTGACTTCCAGAATACTTGCAAGATTATTTTATAGAATGTGGCGTGGAGAGGCAAGACCTGATGTATGGGAACTAGGAGTGTTGATGAAAATGTCAAAAAGGGAGATCTGACTGATTCCAATAATTATAGACGCATCACACTTAAGTCATTTGTCATGAAAATATATAGTGTCCTTATTCTAAAGAGACTAGAGAGAAAGATTGATGAAAAGCTGAGAGATGAACAAGCAGGATTTAGAAAAGGTAGAAGCTGTACAGACCAAATTTTTATTTTGAGATATGTTGTACAGCAATGTGTACAATATAGAAATCCCCTTCTGATGCTATTTGTGGACTATGAATAAGCTTTTGATAGTGTGCACCGGCCAATTTTGTGGAGAGTCCTGCGTTATTACGGAGTCCCATCAAATGAATTTTCAGTGAAGAGCTGAGTACTCCAAGGTAAAGTATTGTCACCTATGTTTGTCCTCTTCATGGATTCTGTAATACGTAGAACAGTTGGGGATGGTGGAGAAGGATTGGACTGGATTGGTAATAGGAAATCAGCAGACCTAGAATATGCTGATGATCCTGTCCTTATTAACAGAACACCACATGAGTTGCAATGCTTGCTTACCAGAATGCATGACATATCATACGAGGTTGGGCTCAAGATAAATAGAAGAGAGACAGAGTTGATGATAATTGAATATGCAATGGATGATGAAATATCATTGGAAGGAGAAAGGATTAATGAGGTAGAATAGTTTAAATGTTTAGGAACTATGATCTCCAATACAGGGTCTTTAGAATTAAAATTTAGTGAAATATTGAAAAAAACAAATCATACAATGGCTAATTTAGGCAAAATTTGGAAATCAAATCGCCTAAAATTACATATAAAAATCAGACTATATATCAGTTTAGTGAGATCGGTGTACTATGTGGACATGAGTCATGGTAGGACAATGAAACAATCTCCAATAGATTTAGCAGATTTGAGAACAAAACCCTCAGAAGGATATAGAGAGTTAAATGGCAGGACAGGATCAGAAATGAAACTATAAGACAGATTAGTCGAGTGCCATGTGTGGATGAGATCATGGTGAAGGGTAGGTGGAGATGGTTTGGGCATGCTCTTCGCACTCCCCAAGAGAGATTAGTTCACCAAACGTTCAGCTGGGCTCCACAAAGCACTAGAAGAATTTGAAGACCCAGGCCTACCTGGCTGAGCACTATGAAGCGTGAAGTAGGAGATGATGAATGGGGAAGTATTGAATTGAAAGCCCAAGATAGAGACTACTGGCAAAATCTAACCGAGGCCCTTTGCGTCAATGTGCGTAGGAGGAGATGATGATGAGGATGATAATATAATCCTATTATACAAATTTGGTTGCAATTCCTTCCATAATTTCATAAAAAATCTAGGGAATTAGTAATTTTCCTCTAATGATAATTGAATATTATTATAACAAATAAATTTGGTTGTAATTCCTTCCACAATTTCATCAAAGTCTCAAAATGTAAATGTCAAATCCAACCTGGGTTTACTTCAGACCTAGTATAAGGATTATCGGGTGTTGACCTGGGGTGGGGAGGAGACACACGGCATAGTGTAGCTATCAACACTAGGTCAGTACTGCCCTGATGCCTCAGCGTTGCTCAAGTCAGGCAGCTCAGGCTGTCAGTTGTCATCAAGAAGAGACACTGATAAGACGTGGCGGAACTTTCGGCTGAAAGATGGCATCGTACATCTGTCGTCCAGGTGTCGTTCTTCTTCTCATTTTTCTGATGGGAATCGAGTCACGGGTTTCGTCTGAAGCTAAACGAATTGGTTGGTGCTACTTGTATCGTTCTCTCTCTCTCTCTCTCTCTCTCTCTCTCTCTCTCTCTCTCTCTCTCTCTCTCTCTCTCTCTCTCTCTGCTTCTTGCTATTATTATCATTATTATTATTATTATTATCATCAGCCAATCCACAACCCTGGTTGGGAAAGCAGGATGCTATAAGCCTAAGGGCTTCAACAGGGGAAAATAGCCCAGCGAGGAAAGAAAATACAGAAATAAATAAACTACAAAAGAAGTAATGAACAATTAAAATAAGATACTTTAAGAACAGTAACAATATTAAAACAATACTTTCATACATAAACTATAAAAAGAGACTTATATCAGCCTGTTCAACATAAAAACACTCGCTGCAAGTTTGAACTTTTGAAGTTGTACCGATTCAACTACCTGATTTTAGGAAGATCATTCCACAACTTGGTCACAGCTGGAATAAAACTTCTAGAACACTGTGTAGTATTGGGCCTTATGATGGAGAAGACCTAACTATTAGAATTAACTACATACTTTCCTTGCTAGTACAGTGGTAACGTGTTCGCCTAGCTTTCGCATAGCAGCAGATCGATCCCCGCCCAGAATAGTGAGTTCAAGTTGTTTACAGGGGAGGCCACTGCTGTGCTTGGGCACCACAGTGGGGGGTTGGGCTTGCCCTGGCTGACGTTCTGGGGAGCATCTATTCTGATGAAACGAACTGAAACCAGACACATTTAACCTTTACCTAATATTACGAATGCACTCGTTATATATATTTTCTTCCTTCGTGTTCCTATTATTAATATGATTTATTTTAAAAATGAGAAAGTTTCTAAATCATTCATCCCCCCCACCTCTCTCTCTCTCTCTCTCTCTCTCTCTCTCTCTCTCTCTCTCTCTCTCTCTCTCTCTCTCTCTCTCTCTCTCTCTCTCTCTCTCTTTATATATATATATATATATACATATATATATATATATATATATATATATATATATATATACTGTATATACATATACATATACATACATATATATATATATATATATATATATATATATGTATATATATATATAGACATACTTATATATATATATATATATATATATATATACATATATGTATATATATATATATATATATATATATATATACAGTATATATATATATATATATATATATATATATATATATATATACATATATATATATATATATATATACATACATACACGTATGGCATCGATAGCATATACTCAGGGCAGAACAATCCCACATAAAAACAGACGGGGCAAACTCTGTCTCCAAAGTATGAATAATGAAGAGAAACTCAAATCAGATTCTCAAGCGACATGATGAGATAAAAATTATATCTGTCGAAAGATCATAAGACCTTGGGAGAACATAGGTAAGAAGAGAATTCTAAAGCTTGCTAGCGAAGAGAAGAGAGAACTAACATACTGTGGAATCCCCGAAATGTTGATTTTCATGGGGTATATACGAGATTGCCAAAATATTCGTCTTCACCCAAGGGGTTAACTACTGCACTGTAATTGTTCAGTGGCTACTTTCCTCTTGCTAAGGGTAGAAGAGACTCTTCAGCTATGGTAAGCAGCTCTTCTAGGAGAAGGACACTCCAAAATCAAACCATTGTTCTTTAGTCTTGGGCAGTGCCATAACCTCTGTACCATGGTCTTCCACTGTCTTGGGTTAGAGTTCTCGTGCTTGAGGGTACACTCGGGCACACTTCTATCTAGTTTCCCTTCCTCTTGGTTTGTTAAAGTTTTTTTTATAGTTTTTATAGGAAATATTTTTTTTTAATGTTACTATACTTAAAATATTTTACTTTTCTTTATTTCCTTTCCTCACTGGGCTATTTTCCCTGTTGGGGCCCCTTGGCTTATAGCATCCTGCTTTTCCAACTAGGGTTGTAGCTTAGCATTTAATAATAATAATAATAATAAAGGGGTGGCCTCTCGGGATTTACGGGAGAGTACGATACTGAGGTTAATTAATAAATGGGTGAAATAATAATGCAATGGAGACATTGTTAAGATAGTAACTGTAAAATAAATAGAATTAATAAATGCAAGATATGATGTCCTGTTGGGTGTTACAATGACCCATGGTCAGGGGAACTCTAATCCCGAGAGCAATGTTTCTTGTTTTCTAAGTGCTTCGATTATGTGGATTTGACAATAGACGAGTAATATGCTGTTAGACATGCTGAAATTCTTGGAATGCATTATTATTATTATTATTATTATTATTATTATTATTATTATTATTATTATTATTAGCTAAGCCACTACCCTAGTTGAAAAAGCAAGATGCTATAAGCCTGAGGGTTCCAACAAGAAAAAATACACCATTGAGGAAAGGAAACAAGGAAATAAATAGACTACAAGAGATGTAATAAACAATTAAAATTAAGAATAGTAACAACATTAAAATAGGTCTTTCAAACATGAACTATATAAAAAAACTTCCAAAATACAAGAGGAAGAGAAATAAGATAGAAAAGTGTGCCCGAATGTACCCTCGAGCAAGAGAACTCTAACCCAAGACAGTGGAAGACCATGGTATACGATCAAATGAATTACGCAAGGTCCTGTATTGAGAAGGGTTCCCCTGCAGTATAGGGCCAGAAAACCTGCCCTTAATGTAAATGAGAATAGACCTAGCTACATACGATTTCAAATCATTGGAACGTAGATGTACGTCTACTGTAGGCTCAAGAGCAGTGATCTGGGAACAGGGGTCAATTACCCCAAACGGGGTAATTTAGATATTTTTTTTTTATGGGGTGGGGTGGGGGGGTAACGGGTGAACGATTTTGAAAATTGGAGAAAAATGTATGCACTGAGTACCCCAGAATCTTCAGAACTACGGAAATAGAGAAATGTTTTTTTATATCAGATTCTAGTACTTCCTCTATATACAGTACTCTATATATTATAATCGTCTATAATCTGCAGTATATATAATATATTCCTGTTTAATAAATCTATTACTCTAGTAGTAGGTGTTTTACATCGTATTAAAAAGATAGTGTGTGCTATCTTAAAACCGAATTTGAAATGTTTCTGACTGATCAAAAACAAAATTGCAGACAAGTTCCGAAAATCAACTTGGCTAGCTCTTCTTGCATACTTATCTGTGATTTTTGGACATATAAATAAGCTGAATAAGGTACTGCATGGAAAGAAAATCTATAGCATCTTAGCAGGGGAAAAATTTTTTAGCATTTGTATCAAAGCTTTAGCCTTGAAACCAAAAAGTGAATGCCAATAAGACTGCTGTATTTACAAACCTGGTAGTTTTTGGAAGACTTAAGACTGCAGTCTTAGTGACATGTAGGAATTGGTCAAAAGACGCCTGTCGAAACTTAGAAATAGGTTCTGTGACTACTTTCCAGAACTTGATTCCTATACTATAAGATGGGTTGTAAATCCCTTCGAATGTGAACTGGCTGATGTACCAACCGTGTGTCACACGATCGTACATAAATTATTTTGTATATATTATGCTTGTATCTGCGCTCTTCCCTCGCACTAAAAAGAACCTGAATGATCATGTCTCCGGTTTTGCTCTGTAACATTGTCTGTCTCTCGAACATGTTATGTCCTGTTGCCTTGAGGTTTTGTATATAAAGGAGAGTGTTCCTTAATAAAGTACTCAGTTGATTGCTTCCTGCCTTTGAGTCACAACCCTTCTCTAATACTCTCCTTTATATACAAAACCTCAAGGCAACAGGACATAACATGTTCGAGAGACAGACAATGTTACAGAGCAAAACCGGAGACAGGTTCTTTTTAGTGCGAGGGAAGAGCGCAGATACAAGCATAATATATACAAAATAATTATGTACGATCGTGTGACACACGGTTGGTACACTGATTTGCCTGAAGACCCTGAATAATTGGCTGAAGAGCTAATTGAACTTCGTTTCAACAGTTAAACTAGCATGGAATTTGAGACCATAGATGACCTCTCAAATCTTTGTATATCAAATGCTTGAAATTCGTATTAAAACTGCACAATGGGAAGCAACTAAAAATTCTGCTACCTTTCGTAACAACCTAGCTTTATGGACAAAGTTTTCCTTCCCTTGTAAATCTAAAAACAAAATACAGAAACCGGCTGGTTCCTGAAGACAGCATCCAAGTAGCAGTGGCATAAAAAATCCCTGACGTTGAGTTTTTTTGTATCAAAGATGAAACAGTATCATTTCTTCCAAAGTCTCAGGGAGCTGATATTAATGAAGTATTCAAGTTTTCAATATTTTTTTTTTCATTAGTTTTATTTGTGTGACATGCCTATGCCATAAAGGGTAAAAATTTTCCTCACAATTATGGATTATTATTATTATTATTATTATTATTATTATTATTATTATTATTATTGTTAATTGCTAAGCTAAAACCCTAGTTGGAAAAGCAGGATGCTATAAGCCCTGGGGCTTCAACAGGGAAAATAGCTCAGTGAGGAAAGGAAAAATAATATTTTAAGAAGAGTAACAATAATAAATATCTCCTATATAAACTATAAAAACCTTAACAAAACAAGATGAAGAGATATAAGATAGGAGAGTATGCTCAAGTGTACCCTCAAGCAAGAAAACTCTAACCCAAGACAGTGGAAGACCATGGTACAGAGGTTGTGGCACTACCCAAGACTAGAGAACAATGGTTTGATTTCGGGGCTAGACTATTCAGTGTGTGTGTAGGCAAAAGGAAAATGAACCGTAACTAGAGAGAAGGATCCAATGTAGTATTGTCTTCCCAGTCAAAAGACCCCATAACTCTCCAGCGGTAGTATCTCAACGGGTGGCTGGTGTCCTGGCCAACCTACTACTGGACAACTTTTTCCTATTTTGTTTTTGTATGTATTTGAAATACATAATAATCAATAATTTTGCTTCTGGGCCATGTAATGCTAAAAATGAGAGACTTATTCAAGTTTATAAATTCATAATTTCCTACGATTTTTTTCTTTTGCACTATATGCCAAAAAGACAGATTTTTACTTCCTAATGATATATAAAATAAACGATTAAACATTATCGCAATATAAATATTGTGTTTATTATCCGCGTATTCTATAAATGAATTGGTTTGTCTACCGGAGTACTTCAAAGTCAGGGGTAAATTCATTTTATTACAAATATTTTGGGGTCACGCCCAGAAAAGTTACCCGACCCCCGCTCTAAAGCCTTTTAAATTTGCGGCCCCGAGACTATTATAATAATAATAATAATAATAATAAGGATAGGGAAGTGGGGAAAATGGGGAAAGGTAGAGTACCCCTGGATACAATCCAGTTTATAGCTCAAAGGCAGGTACTCGGGATGGGAAAGATTAAGGAAATAGGGAGAAAATGAAGTACAGGAGAAGAATAAAAGAGAGGGACAGACCCTCTTGCGATATTGGGGAATTGGTATTATTATTTTTGGTGATCCCGAGACTATACAATAAGCTCCCACTAGACATTCGAAAGACTGAAGACATTAAGGCTTTTAAGAAGAAACTGAAAACTTTCTTGTTCTCCAAGTGCTTTGATAGTGTGGATTTGACAATAGACGAGCAATATTCTATCTTGTTTCTCTTCCTCTTGTTATTTTGAAGTTTTTATTGTTTATATATGAAATATTTAAATCAGTGTCGTTATTGTTCTTGAATTTCTATTGTAGTTTAATTCCTTATTTTATTTCCTTACTGAGTTATTTTCCCTTTTGGGGCCTTTGGGCTTAGAGCATCCTGCTTTTCCAACTAGGGTTGTAGCTTCGCAAGTAATAATAATAATAATAATAATAATAATAATAATAATAATAATAATATGCGGTGTGAAATGTTGAATGCTTTCGAACGAACATGATAAAATGACTGTGGAGGACCTGTAGAGAGTAGGGTTACCCTCCTGTATAGGACCAGAAAAGCAGCCCTTAGAGTAAAGTAAGAAATGGAGAAGGGACCAGAATAGAACCTTTGCGGCAAGAAAAAATGGTTGTGGTGGCCGATGTGGTAACGTCCCTGACTGGTGAACGTCAGACTGGGGTAAAAGCCCCGATCAAATTCGTAAGTTTCTTTGGTCGCTGCAACCTCACCCTCCGTGTGAGCTAAGGACGTGGGGTTTTGGAGAGCCTATGGGTCTATCTGCCGAGTCATCAGCAGCCATTGCCTGGCCTTCCTTGGTCCTAGGTTGGATGGAGAAGGAGCTTGGGCGCTGATTATATGTATATATGGTCAGTCTCTAGGACATTGTCTTGCTTGACAGGGCAATGTCACTGTCTGTTGCCTCTATCCTTCAATAGAAAACAAATAAAATGTCTTATTCTCCAACAACTTCTGGATAGAAAAGAGACCCATTTTGTACCTTGACTTTCGCAGACTACAATCTTATATTGATTTCAATGTCCTGTTGTAACAGATACCACGAAAGTTCAGAAACCTTTAAAAGACACAAATAAGCCGGACCACTCCATACCTTGGAGTAACAATTCGACAATTGGCTGTCACATCGAACATGCTCATATGCAGTATTCAAAGAAATTATGGTTACCGGCAATGAAAGGTCTCTCTAGATTCTTGCGTGACACCTATCTGTTTTTTTTTTTTTTTTTTATCATTCGAAAATAAGGGATGATAAATACCGTCGTATTACTATCATTATCAGAATTACTTTCTTTCCTTTGATGGGTGTCGGCGCTCTTTGTAGGACTACTAAGGATAAGACCCCCATAAACAAAACGAAAATAAGTACAATGATATTTTTTGGTCACGCAACACCGTAAGTATGATATTGTCTCATTTTGAATGCAAATAATTATTGCTCTCTGTGTTTATCAAAAAAAATTATAGGAAGCATGACTTTCCAAATAAAAAATATCTTATTGATAACAACAGCGAGGTAGATTTTACAGACTCTATCATCATCATCATTATTATTATTATTATTATTATTATTATTATTATTATTATTATTATTATTATTATTATTATTATTATTATTATTAACTAAGCTACAACCCAAGTTGAATGACCAAGATGCTATAAGTCCAAGGGCTCCAACAGGCAAAAATAGCCCAGTGAGGCACCGAAATAAGGAAATAAATAAAGTAAAAGAGAAATAATGAACAATTATGATAAAATCTGTTACGAACAGTAACAACATTAAAACAAAACCCTTCATGTACAAACTATAAAAAGACTTATGTCAGCCAATTCAACATAAAAACATTCGCTGCAAGTTTGAACTTCTTAAGTTCCAATGATTCAACAACATGATTAGGAAGATCCCTCCACAACCTGGTCACTAACATTAATCAGTTACTGATAGCTTCCAGTAGATGTTATATAGTAATTACAGAACTGCGATTAAAATTGGCCCATGAGACAATCCCTGTAGTGAAAATAAAAACTCAACAGCATATTTCCAAGGAGGGTAAAAATTATCTCCCTGCTTATGTTTACTTCCGCCAACGAAGTTGGAAGGAGGTTATGTTCGCCCCTATTACTTTTACTTTTACTTTTAGGGGTTTATTTCTCGCCCTCCATCAGACACTAAGAGTCTGTTCAGGTGGACCTTGGTGTGTGAAAATAATTTCCTTCCCGTTAATATTTTGCTCTGTATCTTTTCAGTTATTCGCTAGCTTTTGTATTCAGGCTTAATAGTTTTCAGATCACTATTATAACACTTTCCAAAGAGATAAGTCTTCAGTTTTTTCTTGAAAGCTGCCACATTTTTGCTATTCTTGACATTAAGTGCAAGGTCGTTGAAGAGTCTCGGTGCAGCATAACAAAACGTTCTTCCTCCTATTGCATGATTCACACTAATTTCGAATTGTCTATATGGGTCGTCAGCATGTCTAACTCTTACAGCAGCGCTAGTAGCTTGAGGGTAGGGGACCAAGCAATCACGAAGATATTTAGGCTTATCACTTGTAAGTGCTTTGTGAATCAACAAGCAAATCTTAAATTCAATTCTAGCCTTAACAGGTAACCAATGTAGATCGATCAATGCAGGAGTTATTCTCTCCCGTAGTTTAATGCCTTTTATCAGTCTAGCCGCCCGGTTTTGCACATTTTGAAGCTTTCTTAGTAGTGTATTGGGCAATTCATAGTACAGAGAATTTCAATAATCAAGCCTTGATATTATGAGACTCATCACTAAAATTTTTGTACTGCCTTCTGTTGAATATTTTCTGATAAAGGCTATGTTTCTCAGGTGATAGTTACACACTTTCACTGTGTTCACTATTTGATCCCTCATTGACAAATTACAATCTATCAGTACACCCAAATTTTTCACAACAGGCACAATCCTAACATCAGCGCCACCAATTCTTATACTTTAAAATAACTGGTAATTCTTCAAAGCCACCTTTGTGCCAAAAAGCATACATTCTGTTTTGTCATCATTTAATTTAAGCTTTTTCCTCTGCATCCATGTTTTTATTTCAGTCATTATCTCATCAATTTTCTTCTTTGTATCTTGTGTTGTTGAAATTGAAAGGTAGAACTGAGTATCATCTGCATATAGTTTAAAGCCCACTTTTTGTTTTTTCAAGATGTGTGATAGCTCGATAGTATATATGTTGAACAAGATAGGGCCCAGAACACTACCCTGTGGTACACCTTTCATAAGAATTCTCTCACTGAATCGGTTTCCAGAAACTTCTACAATAGTCTTCCTGTTCGTTAAGTAGCTTCGCAAAAATTCCAGTGTTTCCTCAGTCACTCCAATAGACTTTTAAGTCGTCAAGTAAGTACTCGTGCACAACAGTATCGAAAGCAGCACTAAGATCTAACATAATCAAAATTCCACACTTTCCCTCATCAAGAACACCTATCATATCATTCATTATTAAGCATATGGTAGTTTCTGTAGAGTGATTAGCTCTGTAGGCCGTTTGAGTTTCCGGGAATACCTCTAACTCATCAATATGCGCCCATAATTGCTCACTTATGATTTTTTCAATAAGCTTCGACTAAATTTGAAATGGACCTATATGAATTTAATTTGTTTACATCACCTTTTTCTTTGTATATTGGTTTGATCAACGCAGTTTTTTCACAGCTAGAAGAACAGGATTGTGATGTATTTAGGTTAATTATATTCAGGTAAATATTATATACAACTTGCTGGTTTGGAGCTTCACTTATTGAACTGATTGGCAAAGGGTCATTTCCACAATATATATTCTTCATCTCTTTCATAACCTTTAACAAGTCGCACATATTTATTTCCTTAAATTTTATTAACTTCTGACCCTTCTTCACTGGCATAACTGACTGTCCTTCTAAGTGATTTTGGGGGAAACCTCTATAAATTTTATCATTTTTTTCATTGAAGAATATAGCAAATTCCTCTGCACAGACATTATCAGGCAAGACATATTTTTTCTTTAATCCCATCAAATCATCTAGGTTTTTGTGAAACTCCCTCATGTTATTAGTTTTTTTTTTTTTTTTTTACTTTCGCCGTTGTAGAATTTTCTTTTTGTTTTTTTCTAAAAGGATGTTATAGTCATTTCTGGCCATATTATATAGAATTCTGGCTTGTGAGGATTTGGCTCTTTTCCATCTATCTTCCATCTTACGTCTGTCTTTTTGCCTTTAATAGCTCACTATTACACCATCTAACATTTTCGTGTACAACTATTTGTTTGCTCTTTATAGGACACTTGGTATCATACATTTTTCCAAAATTGTCTTTATACTTTTTGGTATAACACCCAACACATTTTCTATCTACCATATGTTCACATTGTATGTTCTCACAAGACATTTGCGCTACACTAGCTTCAATAAAGTTCTCAGCATCAAAATTTTCCCGTTCCCTATATGTGATCCATTTCTTCAATACTCTGATGCAGTTTATATTAACATCAAAAGTGATGAGTTTATGTGTTTTTGAGATCTCAAAGTCTGGTTCCACTTCAAGGTTTCTTATTAGGTCAGAATCTTTCCCACATAATACCAAGTCGAGTGTATGACCACCTACTGACGTTGATACCAAAACACTGTTTATTAAATTAAACATCTCAAATACTTCCTTGAGTTCTTTAGCCTTATTATCGTTTTCATCATCTACCCACCAATTAAAGTCTCCACCAATTAATGTATTTTTAATATCGTCCACCACACCCACAAGAATATTAAATTCTTCAACGAATTTCCTCATATTACTCCCTGGTGGTCTATATAATGATATTATATTCAATACCTTACTGTTTCTTGTCAGTTTTAAATAGATATATTCAAACGTTTCAAATATTATTTCATTCATGATAGAAACCCTAGAGAAGGTTTTCGTCACGAAGGCACCCACTCTTCCTCCAGTTTTATCCTTTCTTGGTACGTGGTAGAAATCGCGAGTACACGGCGTCATCTCCTGAATCTTTGAGTTATCACTAATATTTCCCCGCAACCAAGTTTCAGTTAATAAGCATAAATCTAATTCCATTTCATTAATAAGATTTCTAATCTTTATGTTTTATTCCCCACCGATTGAATATTTATCAGACCACACTTAATCAATGGGCTAGACCCCATGATCGGTTCTATTTTTTTTTTACTGGAGAGCTCCTATTTGTGTGTTTGTTTGTGTCTGCACTTTTGTGTTTGTTTGTGAACAGCTTCCTGGCCACAGCTTTAATCGTGGAGTAATGAAACTTGCAGGAATTAGCTGTTATGTAAAAAGCTGGACATTTTTCAATTTTGGAAGGCCAAGGTCAAAGATCAAAGTCACGGTCAAACAAAATGTCCAATTCACGTCTGGACATTGCTGTCACACAGACTTCAAATTTAGTTCATATTTGAGTGTATGAAAATCCACACCAATTAATACATGATAAGGTCAAAGGTCAAGGTCAGAGTCGAGCAAAAGGTCGAGAAATAAGCTGCCGAGGTGGAGGTCTGTGCTCTAACGAGTGCCTCTCTAGTTTTCGTTATTATAACCTTGGTTATAACCTTCCTTCAAGAGACGAACAACTCGCCGGATCCCTTGGGTGTCCACAACCCATTACCTATCTATCGTCTTCTCCGGGTCTGGGTTAGAAAAAGAGCCTTAAGGATCCCATACACGCTCAAAAAAAAAGCGTCAAAATTTTGCATAAAAATTTGGATACCAAAATTTTTATGCAAAATTTGAGAGTATGTAGGACGTTTTGATGTAAAAAAAAAAAATATTTGAAGCAAAATTTTGATTGATCAAATTCGTTTGATATTTTTTTTGACGAGTCGTCAAATTTTTGATGCGTGTGTGGGCTCCTGTCAAAATTTTGATCAAACTTTCTAGTCTTTTGACCATTTCCGCCGTTTACCAGGAGGTTTATCAGAGTCCAATGCCAACACTAGTGCTATGGCCACTGATGCATCCATGTCGAAGATTTTGACGATACTGAATTTTGATGGGAAAATCTCCTAAACGTGTGTGGGCAATTATGCATCAAAATTTTGTATCAATGTTACACGTCAAAATTTTGATGCAAAATTTTGAACGTGTATTTTAGGCTTTAATCTCCAGAAATACATAATGACATACAAAGAAAAATACCTAAAGACAAACCTTTTCTCTTTGATCTCGAGTAATGTTTCTCAGTCTTCCAATAAATTCAGTTAGTTGTGATTACCATAAAAAGTCGGTAAAACCAAAGTTTTCAAAGGATAGTTATATTATTATTATTATGCAAGGCCAAAAATTAGGGTAAAGTGTTATATTCATCGATTATTTTCTATTGCATTATTCACTAAATAAAGTATACAAAAGGTGATACACACACATATGCACACGTACACACACAATATGTATATATATATATATATATATATATATATATATATATATATATATATATATATATATATATATATATATATATATATATATATATATATATAGTTATAAGGTTCTTTGACTGGCTAGACAGTGCTGCATTGGATCTTTTTCTCTGGCCAGACAGTACTACATTGTATACCACTCTCTGGTTACGGTTCACTTTCCTTTGGCCTACACATACACCGAATAGACGAGGCTTTTTCTTTACATATTCTTCTCAGTCCTCATACACCTGACAACAATGAGATTACCAAACAATTCTTCTTCACCCAAGGAGTTAACTGCTGCGCTGGTATTGTTCAGTGGCCACTTTCCTCTACGTAAGGGCAGAAGAGACTATTTAGCTATGGTTAGCAGCACTTCTAGAAGGACACTCCAAAATCAAACCATTATTCTATATTCTTGGGTAGTGCCATAACCTCTGTACCATGGTCTTTTACTGTCTTGGGTCAGAGTTCTCTTGCTCGAGGGTACACTCAGGCACAATATTCTATTCTATTTACCTTCTTCTTGTTTTATTAAAGTTTTTATAGTTTAGGTAAGAAATATTTAATTTAATGCTGTTACTGTTCTTAAATTATATTATTTTGCCTTGTTTCCTTTCCTCACGGGCTATTTTCCCTGTTGGAGCCCTGGGCTTATAGCATACGGTTTTTCCAGCTAGGGTTGTAGCTTAGCAAGTAATAGTAATAGTAGGCTAATAATAATAATAATAATGATAATAATAATAATAGTAATAATAATATGCATATATATACAGTATATATATTCATGTACCAGTGTATATATATCTATATATATATATATATATATATATATATATATATATATATATATATAATTTATATATATATATATATATATATATATATATATCTATATATATATATATATATATATATATATATATATATATATATGTATATTTATATATATACCGGTACATGTGTGTGTATATATATATATATATATATATATATATATATATATATATATACCGTTAGAGAGTTATGGGGTCTTTGACTGGCCAGACAGTACTACATTGGATCCTTCTCTCTGGTTACGGTTCATTTTCCCTTTGCCTACCCATACACGGAATAGTCTGGCCTATTATTTACATATTCTCCTCTGTCCTCATACAACTGACAATACTGAGATTACCAAACAATTCTTCTCTCAAGGGGTTAACTACTGCACTGCAATTGTTCAGTGGCCACTTTCCTCTTGGTAAGGGAAGAAGAGACTCTTTAGCTATGATAAGCAGCTCTTCTAGGAGAAGGGCACTCCAAAATCAAACCATTGTTCTTTAGTCTTGGGTAGTGCCATAGTCTCTGTACCATGGCCTTCTACTGTCTTGGGTAAGAGTTCTGTTGCTTTAGGGTACACTCGGGCACACTATCTAATTTTTCTTCCACTTATTTTGTTAACTCTTTTATAGTTTATTTAGGAAATATTTATTGTAATGTTATTGTTCTTAAAATATTCTATTTTTCCTTGTTTCCTTTCCTCG